>NC_046160.1:17672596-17725096 GCF_011064425.1 Rattus rattus | reverse complement strand
GAGCTCAGGGCATTTCCCGATAAATAAAAACATTCTACACACAGAGATTCTAAGGGATGCTGGAATCTGACCCCCAGTTCCCTACAATGAATAGATTGTGAAAACAACAATAGTTTAGAAGGGAGAAAAAAGACAGGGAGAAGTTGGTTTGCAAAAACCTCTCTTTCTGAGGGACATATTTTTAAGCTATAAAACTGTAGGGTATGTTTTAAGGGCTTTGTCTTCCTTCATAGCGCTATAAAAATCATTGTTTTATTGGTGCCATCCCTCTGTGTGGAGTCAGTGATGGATAAGCAGATGATCATTTTATTTCCTGGTGCAGACAAGCTGTGCTGGACTTTATTATACCTGGTCCTCCCCTGAAAGGGGGTTGAAAGTACATGCTAGTCCGTCCTCTTTGGCAGAGAGGAGCTGTAAACATGTTCTCATCTGCTTGTTCTTCCCATTATATTAGAAAATTTCAATGATTATGGATTTTTATTTCTCTTGTGGGGAGCTTGCAAATAATATTTATAAGATCTATGCTTCCGGATTTTCAGATGCAAATGCAATGTTACCTGGAGTAAGCAGGTATACAGCATTAATTAGTTTCAATATATTCTATCATGAGTATCAGTGGAGTCTCAGCTCTGCATACTAAGGTTGCTATCCTCTTATACAAAATAGTGATGTTTAATTTGTCTCTAAAGAGATTTTTCAGGGCTGGTGGGTGGATAACTCAGTTGTTAGAACATTCATGAAGCCCTGGGTTGATATTAGATACCACAGAACTCAAGGACGGTGGTACCCTTCCTGTAATTGCAGGACATATGGGTGGCAGCTGGAAGATTGGGAATTCAAGGTCATCCTTGGTTACATATTGAATTCCAGGTCATCTGGGCAACATGAGACTGTGTCTCAAAAGGATCAAACAAATGAATGAAGAGTAAGCGTTTCCCTTCTTGGTACTACTTGGTCATACATCTTGTCTGCACACTTTGATAACCTTCCTGTGGTCGGGGAAACTCAAATTAAATGGGTCCCAGTCTTGGGTCCCTCTGTCCCCCCAGCTAGGAAAGACTAAGTTTGAGTGGTACCCGGCAGAAAACCAATTTCCTGTGTCATCTAAGTATGGTCAAAAGCTTTTGGTTTTGTGGAACATTGACCTACAAGGTAAGTGTTAGGTGTCACACTCAGGACAAGCTAACCGAGGTGCCTATTTAACTTATCAAAGCAAATGCGGACTACCAGTTTCTCTCAGCATCGCCAACACCTGTTATGGAGTCCTGGCTCCTCTCAGAATTTCTCTCCCTGTCCCCTAAGCTGAACTTCTCTGACCCCTGAACTTCCCTTCCCTTCCCCCTGCTTCTCTGATTCCTTAATAATCCTGCTATTTTGGCTATGCTTTGGCTGTGCTCTCTCTTATATCCACAGGATACCTTCTCCTCAGACTCTCTCTCTCTCTCTCTCTCTCTCTCTCTCTCTCTCTCTCTCTCTCTCTCTCTCTCTCTCTCTCTTTGGAACTGGCCTTCCATTCCCTAACAGGCTTCATTCCCTTCCTAGTTTTGCACTTATTATGATATGTGTTAAGCATCTGTTGTGTCAAACCACCCAGCGATACAGATAGGTATGGGGAGATGGGGTGGGGATATCTCTTGGACTTCTGCCTTTGTGTCCTGAGTCTACCACGCAGGTCACTTGGAGCAGAAAAGTTGACCTTACCTCTGCTCTCAGGTGTGTAGTTGCTCCTGGCGGCTGGCTTTCAGCTCTCCGCGAGGGCAGCAACCAGAGGGGAATGCTCTTCATTTCATTCTCAGTTCTTTCCAGGGGCATCAGCCTGCTCAGTCCTTGCCACCTGGACACATTTACTTTCTGTTCCCGCACCACAGCTCCCACCACCGCTGTCAACTTTCTGATTTCTTTCCATTCTGGTCCACGTCAACTCTAAGTTAAGTGTACACTAGACAATTTGTCTCTATCTGTGTCTCTCCACATGTTTTTCTCTGCTAATGCAACCTGTCAAAGACACTTAACAACGTAAGGTTTTCATTCTATCCTGCCTTGGTAAATAATAATGATTTTTAAACAATTTATAAAGTTTAAGGATCACTGCCAAATGCGTGCACGTGCACGTGTGTGTGTGTGTGTGTGTGTGTGTGTGTATTATTTATTTTTACTTTTGTCATAAAGTTATAGTGTGCTCTATTGTCTAACTCAGCTTATGCTTAATAGATACTGCTATCAATATTGTCAGAAATCTGCTAAATGTAATAATATCTAAGCTTATGACAGACAGATTCCCAAAGCTTGACTGTTACCCCTCAAGGTCTCTGAGAAGATATGGGCACAGCAACAAGACTATCTGGATTATGGTATGATAACCATGGAGAAATACCACTCCACTGCCTTGCCCATTGCCAGGGCTTGGCCTACACTGTGGACAAACAAGATACATTGAGAGTCAAATTTCTCCTATTGGGTAAGTCCAGGTGGGTTATTCACACATATGGGATTTCACACATATCTAACTCCATAGGGGAAAAAGCTTTCCATCTTCTGGGCTTGACAACCAGATTGACCCCACCTAAGTTGCCATGGACACCATAGGGACCTGGGAACTGTTTAGGTAGTGGATCATAGATAAAAGTCTGTCATTTTAATTAATACCTGACTCCTAGATTATAATTTATTCTTCCCCAGATTTCTGACTACATTGGCAGCTAGAATAACTACAGATTTACAGAGCTACCTTCTTCCTCCAATCCACCACTATATTAGCTCATTAATAAATTTCTTAACTAGCTAAGACTTTAAGTTTTTATAGACTTCAAGATGTAAGCTTTCACATATGTATTCTTTTACTTCCTTACCTAAATCAGTTTCCAGTGACTAAATGCTTCATGTTTCTTCTTCTTGCTATGCCACTGTCCTAACATTATTCAGTAGAGTGCATACAAATTTGCCTAACCCTAATTAAACAGTCTATTGGACAATTCAACTGCACAATCACAAATTCAAATTTTAAGTTTCCTTCAATTGTCTTTAAGATAAACTTAGGGTGTTTCTTGTGCTAAATCTATACTACATCATGCTCAAATACATGTTTTATTTGATTGCCTTTAACATAAACTTAAAATGTTTCTTGTGTTGAATCTACATTATCAGCTATCATGCCTAAATGTAAGTTTCCTTTGGTTGTCTCTTAACTATAGACTTAAGGTATTTCTCTTGCTAAACTATATGATCAACTATATTCACAAGGTCAAGACTTTGAGTTTCCTCTGTCTCTCAAATATAAACTCAAAATTATTTCTTGTTATGATATGTTTTTTCTTCTAGACAGAAGGAAAAAGCCCTTCTTGATCCTTCTGCTCTAAAAAAGGTTTTTGCCTTCTGTACTGGTTAGTTTTGTGTGTCAATTTGACACAAGCTGAAGTTATCACAGAAAAGGAGCCTCAGTTGTGGAAATGCCTTCATGAGACCCAGTTGTAGGGCATTTTCTCGACTGGTGATCAAGGTGGGAGGACCTAGCCCATTGTGAGTGGTGCCATCCCTGGGCTGGTGGTCTTTGGTTCTGTAGAAAAACAAGCTGAGCAAGCCAAGGGATTCAAACCAGTGAGAAACATCCCGCCATGGCCTCTGCATCAGCTCCTGCTTCCTGACCTGCTTGAGTTCCAGTCCTGACTTCCTTTGGTGATGAAACAGCAACATGGAAGTGTAAGCTGAATAAACCCTTTCCTCTCCAACTTGCTTCTTGGTCATGATATTTGTGCAGGAATAGAAACCCTGACTAAGACACCTTCCCTAAGCTCATCTTAAAGACTGTTCATGTTGTTAACAAATCTATTTCTTTTGTAAACTTATAAGCTACAGGGAATGCATGAAGAACTACCTCTCACAGAGCAAATAGACTCTGTCCAGGCAAGTATGTCTGCTTATCAATAAAGTTTCCACTTACTACCTATTCAAGAGCACTCTAGTTTCCTCTCCTGTTCCTGGGATTGGGACTTCCCTCACGCCAACTACCAAGACCTAAGGGTTTCAAATGTACACTTAGAAAAAAATTTTCTCCTGAACATACTTAACCTTATTCTCCACCTGTAATGTGTGTGTGTGTGTGTGTGTGTGTGTGTGTGTGTGTTTCAGCATCTTGTCAAATCCAGGCATTTACTACATCCAGGACAGCTCCAGAGAAGCAACCTTCAGATGTTCCAATCTTCTCTTACAGACACAGATGCTTCTATTGGACCTGTTCCTTCCACTCTATCCACAGATGGTTCCACAGACCCTGGATGGCAAGGAAACAGTCAACTCTCCTAATACTGGACCAACATCCCCATACCCATTTTCCTAGGTTGCTCAGAGATACCTGGCCCCAAAGTCAGCAAGAAGTAACTAAAGATCACTATTACCCTATTCCTGCTCCACCTTCACTCCTTTCTAATTTTTTTCCTTTTGTAATTAAACTAAAACAGGAGAATGTTGGTATTTAGTCTAGGCTCTACTCCACAGTTACCTGGCAACAACCAGGTGTGCCTGACTCACTATAAAAGGGGCTGCTTGCTCCTCTGCTCTCTCTTGTGCTCTTGTTTCCTCTCTTTACCCCTTCTCCCCATTCTCTTTTCCCCCCTCTCTCCACATGCTCATGGCCAACCTCTACTGCTCTATTTCTCTACTCCTCCACTCTCTTTCTCTCTCTATCTTTCTCTGTCTTTGCTCCCTCAACTCCCCTCCCCCTGTCCTGAATAAACTCTATTCTATACTCTACCAGCATGTGGCTGGTGCCTCAGGGGGAAGGGATGTCTCAGCATGGGCCCAAGGAGGCACCCCCTTCCCCCACACCCAACTACATATCCACTGAACATAACTCTTCTATATATTTTTATAAAACACAACAATGACCTTCTCAAGGCTCCTGCCTCTAAGTTCCTGCCTCATTTCAGTTCCTGTCTTGACTTCCTTTAATGATGAATAGTGGCATGAAGCATAATCTGAATAAATCCTTTCCTCCTTAAGTTGCCACTCATCATAATATTTCATTACAGTAAGAGGCACCCTAACTAAGACAATAGGATCATGTACTAATAAGCTAAGAATGAACTTGAATCTCCGATCTTTTTACCTCCCCACTCCAGACTAATTGAATTATAGGTGGATACCACCTGATTTATTTACTAGGGGATTGAGCTCCAGGTTTTATTCATCATATGCAAGCAATCTAACTGATAATTTATGTTTCATATAGCTCCAAGGTCCTGTGTTTTTATCATTATAAAGCATCTCCCTTCATCTTTGTTTTTGTTGCTGTTTTATTTTAGTAGTGGGGATCAAACACAGAACTTGGGTGTATGGGGAAAGGACTCTGCTACTGAACTATGTCCCTTGCCTACCCACTTTTCCTTTTGTGGTGTTTTAAAGCTTATACATCATGAGGTTTTAGCATAGAGGGTACTATGCCCATAATGTCTCTTTCTTCTTTTACTTTTAAACCATGCTTCTCTTTGAGCCAATTCTATCTTCTATAGACAGCATATAGCTGAATCCTGTAATTTTTCTTAATTAGTGATTGAGCTGGAAGGCTCAGCTCTTTGTGGGTGGTTCCACCCTGGGTTGGCTGAGCAAGCCATGGAGAACAAGCCGGTAAGCAGCACCCCTCCATGGCCTCTGCATCAGCTCCTGCCTCCACGTTCCTGCCCTGTTTGAGTTTCTACCCTGTCTCCCTTCAATAATGAAAAGCGATGTGGAAGTGTAAGCCAGATTGATCCTTGTCTTTTGTCATGGTGTTTCCTCATGGCAGTTATTGAGGTTTATTTATTTATTTATTTATTTATTTATTTATTTATTTTTGTAATATTCAGCTTTTTGAGTTCTTTATATAGTTTTAAATATAACTCTCATCAGATGTATAGCTGGCAAAGACTGTTTTTTTCATTCTGTAGTCTCTCTTCATTGGATTATTTTCTTTGCTGTATGGAAGATTTTTAATGTCATGCTATCTCATCTGTCAGTTATTGATTTTATTTCCTAAGCACCCCTATATGGTTTTTATGTAACTTTAAAATCTAGGACTGAAAATGAGATAAAACATGAAATATTTGTCTTTCAGAAATGACCTTAATTTACTTAATATGACAATCTCTCTTTGCATCTATTTTTCCTGAAAACTACGAACTTCCTTTTCCCTTATGGTTGAAAAATTTCCATTGTATAGTCATGCCACATTTTCATTTTTTTACAAATGATGAATACATTTCTGGACTTCATTTGCACTAAAACTTTCATATTTCTAAAGGTGTTGAAAGGCTAAGATAATTTCTGATTATGGTATGATTATCAGTATGTAATCAAGAACAATAAATCATCAATTAATAGTTAGCACTTAAGTAACATTTGCTGGGGTTGGGGATTTAGCTCAGTGGTAGAGCGCTTGCCTGGCAAGTGCAAGGCCCTGGGTTCAGTCCCCAGCTCCGGAAAAAAAAATGAGGAAGTAACATTTGCTATGTGGGAATGTGGGAGACATACGAACTCTATTCAGTAAGCATTAGCCTATTTTACCAGTGAAGAACAAGAAACAGCATAAGTAACTTGGCCAGAATCAGTCATTCAGATATGGTATGTGCTAAAAGTGAGTAGAATATCATCAGTATGATTTCAGGATTTTTTTTTTGCCCTCTTCATTTATATTTATTTCTTTTTAGATGAGTAGTCTAGGTTGCACCGGAGTCACTCAATCTGCCACTAAGGCTTTAACTCATGCTAGAATTATAGAGGTGAGCTTTCAGGCCCAGTGTCTCCTGCTCCTAAAAGGAAGGGAGACTAGGGAGGGAGTAGAGCAGTAGCAAAAAACAGTCTTATAGAAATAGAAGATTTGTAAGATCGGAAAGAGTCAAGAGATTCCAATGCAGAGGTTCTCAAATTTCCTAATGCTGTGACCCTTTAATACAGTTCTTCATGTTGTGGTGACCCCAAACATAAAATTATTTTCATTGCTACTTCTCACAGTAATTTTGCTACTGTTATGAATTGTAATGTAAATATCTGCTATACAGGATATTGGATATGTGACCCCCAAAGGTTGAGAACTACAGTTCCAAAGGGACAAGGAAATGCTTTCAGTCATTTCTCCAATCCTCTATCACTGCAGGATGATTTCATAATGGCTGACTTTAGAACTCTATAATTACATGAAACAGTTTGTTGATACCCTTGGGGGGAAGGTTTATGTGCGTATCACGTTTGCCTTTTTAATGATGATAATGATTGGAAAGAGAGCTGTAAGAGGAATAATTGCAATGTTTTCCCAGTATCTCCAGCATAGTCTCTTAGGCACCATAGTCTCTTAACAGTAGCAAAATTACAGTTATGAAGTAACAGTGAGAATAATTTTATGGCTGGGGGTCACCATAACACAAGGAACTATATTAAAGGGTCACAGCCTTAGGAAAGTTGTGAACTACCACTAGAAATCTTCCTTGGGTATTCAAACTCTTCAGCTCTTTTAAAAAGTACAGTTGCTTCCGCAGTGTTCCAGTCATTGCCTTCCTATTTGTACTGTGGTCCATTGGTCCAGCTTTAAGAAGCACAAGTTGCTTCTGATAGGAGATGTTGGCTGTGGGCCCTCAAACAGAACCTTTGGACCACTATAAACACAGCTGAAGGTGGTCCTCACAATTGGAGGGCCAATGAATGAAGGGTCTTGCCGAATGCTGCCTGTCATCCATACCACCTATTCTTTGTTCATTCCTGTGGAAGAGCAACCAGGTTGGGTCAGTATCTAGATTAATGTCAGCAGGGCTATAGTAAGCAGTGATGTGCAAATAACCCTGTCCTGGTGTCTGTGGATATACACTGAGGAATGAAATAGCTGGGTCATATGGTCCGTTGATTTTTAGTTTTACTGAGAAATCTCCATACTGATTCCCATAATATTTAAGTTCTCAGCAGAAGTGAGGGTTTCTTTTTGCCCACAGTCTTTCCCTAATTCCTGGTTATTTGTCTTGTTCTTCTTTTTTTTTTCCCAAATGGAGAGGTTTAATGACAGAAGAAGAGTAGAAGAAGGGAAGAACAAAGGAGGCCAGCCATGGGCATGTGGAGGGAGGGGGTATGGGGAAAGAAGGGACAGGAACAGAGGGGAAGAGAGCAGAGAAGCAAGAGCAAGACCTATTTGTCTTCTTTAGCCATTCTGACTGTGGTGAGATAGAATCTCAACTAGAATGAACTTACATTTTTCTAATGGCTATTGTGGTCGGACATCTTTTTCATGTGCTCATTGGCCATTTGTGCCTTCCTCTTTTGAGAATTGGCTACTTACTTCATTAGCCTGTTTACTGACTGAGTTGTTTATTTCTTGGTATTTAGGTTTCATGAATTCCTTGAGTATTCTAGATATTATGCTATTGAAGATCTCCCATTCTGTAAGATGTCTCTTTGCATTTTTTACTTGTTTCCTTTGCTGTGTGGTTTTATAATCTTATCTGCATTATGTGTGTACAGATATGTCTATGTCTTCTTAGTGTGCGCAAATGTGTATGTAAGTGTGCATGTCCAGGAAAGTGTACAAGACAGAGTTGATATCAAATCCCTTCCTCTGTCATTTGTCAATCTGTTTTGAGATAGGGGCTCTCAATGAACCTGAAGCTCACTGATTAGTCTGGCAGACCAGCCAGCCCTTGGGATCATTCCATATCTAGCACTAGGATTACAGGCATGCGCTAACTAGTTTTAAGTCAACTTGATACAAGCTAGAGTCATCTGAAAGGAGGAACCTCGATATAAAAAAATGGCTCCATAAGGTCTAGCTGTAAGGACATTTTCTCAATTAGTGATCAGTGGGGCCATCTCTGAGCTGGCAGTCACTGGTTCTATAAGAAAGCAGACTGAGCAAACCATGAGGAGCAAGTCAGTAAGCAGCATCCTCCCCCACGGCCTCAACATCAGTTCCTGCCTCTAGGTTCCTGCCTTGTTTGAGTTTCTGGCCTGTCTTCCTTCCATGATGAACAGTATTGTAGAAGTGTAAGCCAAATAACTGTTTTCTCCTCAGCTTGCTTTTGGTCATGGTGCTTCATCACAGCAATGATAATCCTGACTAGTACAAGGCACAGAGTTTCACATGTAGTTTTTGATTTTCCTAATGTAAATGTTATACTTTTCTTTGCAGGGGGTCATATACTTTTCTCTGGTATCAATTCTAGGTATGGATTCCTTCTCTTCCCTGTTCTTTTCCTGGCCCTTTCCCTGGCTTCTATTTGTTCTCAATTGATTATTTTTTTGTTTAGTAACTTGGCTGACTTTGATGAAGTTTATTTTCTCTTCACTGTGAGGAATCCAATGTCAGTTCCGCAGCTGTCACAGCCACAGCCTGTGCTCAATCACTGTGGGATAACAGTGCTTTGAGCTGGATCTTCTTTGGTGCCTCCTTCATGTGTCCCTTTAAAGTTCTGCCTTTGTTAGCATCGTTAGGCTATGAATTTGTTCATTGTCTTTTGTCTTTCGTTTCCAATGATACCTTGTGGGCAAAATTTATTCCACATTCATAACTAGTTAAAATTTCGTTCTATTGTATGGGTAGATTTCTTTTCTTTCTTTTTCAAAATGTATAACTTTATTTAACCATAACAAAGTGATTTTTAATGTTAGCTCATCCAAAATGTTACTTTTCTTCCTGTATGGGTAGGTTCTTAAGCCAGTCTTTGAGGTTTGTTCTGCTGCCAGGAAGGATCTTTTAGCTGGCATTCCTTGTCGCTGTCCTGATGTATTCAGCTGGCTTGCGGTATGGCTTCTTTTGCTCATGGAGCTGCTAACAGTTTCGTAATTACTTTCCATGAAAGTCTCCAGCGTTTCTGAGCATCTGTGGGCTTTTCTGAACTACAGTGCTCCCAACAAAGTCTATTTCCTTAGAGGAGGGCTTTTAAGTTTTGTTACTTCTAGCCCTGGGCAAAGTCTATGAATTCACGCTTTGGGTGGAACTGGAGGCAAAGAGAACTAACTGCTCCACTCTGCTGTGCTGATGTTCTTGTTTTCTGAGTCCTGTTCTGAGTGAAGTAGTAGCCTCCGGTCTGCTCCTGGTGTGGAATCTCCAGTAGTGACTTAGAATGAGCAGGGTCACAGTGTCCTTGGGTGGAGCCTCTACTCAACCAGTGGAGCTGAGTGGAGAAAGCCATCTGTCAATGTCTTAGGGGCCCTCACATAGAAGTTAGCCTCTGCCACAGTTGCTGAGTGTTAGAGGTGAACCAGCAGTGAAAGTGCATGCCCGTCCTGGGAAGATTCCCATCTCTGCCTGGAGTTGAGGACCCCAGGAATTGTGGAGACTAGGAGTCCTGTATGGTTACTTACATCCATCCAGATCAAACCTTTCCTTTCCTCACATTGAACTAGGTCATATTAGCCACAGAGGGAGATAAATGATGGCCCAGGACCACTCAGTCTTGCTGCCTTAATTTTTTTGACAACCACAATTTAGTAGTGTATTGTCTTCATTTGCTTCCATGGAAATGTCATGAGACATGGAATGGTCAAACCTTTAGAATTTTCAGTGGCTATATTTGTCTTTGGTAGGAAGAGATCTGCTATGTTCTTCACAGTGACTGAAACTGTGGGCCTTATCTTCTATTTTGACTTTTGGTTGGAGGGATTGTCTTAAAGCACACGCTGCATGGTGCATTATGTGTAGAGACACTGTAGAGGCAGTTCAGTTTCATGGTCAAGATGTACAATTCTGAACCCAAGTGTTTTGTCTCCCTCTATACTTAGACATCACTGGAAAAGGGTGTAGGTAATTTGTCATTAAGTTACATACTGTATATAAATGAGTGTAGTAGGAGGAAAAAAGTATTCATCGAGTGTTATTTCACTGTATTATAAACTAAATATAATTTTGTATTTGGTAATATAAATTCTTCTCGCTATTATTGAAGAGTTCTCTCTCCAGAAGCCAAATTTAGGCATTTAAAATTACCCAGAATTGGACAAGGCAGCTACAAGGCAAGTACTAATGTTACAGAACCCATTCAGATGAAGCGTATATAGACTATTGAAAGTCTTTGTTGCAGCTAGTAGGTACCATACTCAAATGGTCCAGGGTTTAGGTGTAGCCCCAAGTGTCTGGAACATGGGTTTTTGAGGACAGAGACTTCATTTAGGCATCTCATTTGTGAGCTGCAGAAGGGTGCTCCACAGAGACAGCAGTTTGAAGCAATCAGTTTAATCATAAGCCAAGATAAGCAGCTAGCCAGCCATAGTGGGTTCTACACAAATAGAGAGTAAAGATAAACAGTTAGCTAGAGGAAGTTCTGCACAAATAAGCAGTTTCAACAAATGCTAAGATAAGTTTTCCAGGACATCCTGACCTTTAGTTCCTAGAATAGAGTTGGGTAGTTTTCCATGGGATTCTCCATCAAGAAGGTCAGATTCTAGTTAAACCTGGACCCGACCTCAGCAGAAGATGGAGGAACCTCTCCGCTGCCTTCCTATTATGACAACAGGAAGAAAAACTAGGAAAGCTCACAGTCATGTTTTGAAAATTCTGAAATGTCCCCTTATGTTAGCTTGAACATATGTCACATGTCTGAGGAACCCTGTTTTGGGGAAGTTATAGTGTCTGGCTGGTAAAGTTGGGTCAGTATGTGATAGCCCTGCCCTACTTGTATCCCATTCCTGTTTTGCTTCCTGCCTGCTATGATGAGAATGGACTGACGCACACTTGCTTCCAGGATCTGTTTCTGCATGCCTCCCTCATCTTGAGGGACTGCAGCCTTTGAAACTGTGAGCTCCAGTGCATCTTTCCTCATTTGAGTTGCTTGGGCATGTCTTTTGTCACGGTGTAGAAGAAAACAACCCATTCACTAGTGGAGAAATAATACATGGGCAGAAAGCTTAAAGGGAATAGAAAGCTTAAAGGGATAGCTAAAAGGAGCAGAGAGCTCCACATGGAAACGCTGGGGTGGTGTGTACCTTGCTGTTCGGGAGGAGAAAGATGTTCCCATTTGAAAGAGAAGAGTGAGAGTCAGGGAGCTTCAGAGGAGGAATGGCTTATAAAGGCTTTCTTTGTACTATGCACAGGTGCCAACTTCTTTTTTTTTTTTTTTTTCTTTTTTTCGGAGCTGGGGACCGAACCCAGGGCCTTGCGCTTGCTAGGCAAGCGCTCTACCACTGAGCTAAATCCCCAACCCAGGTGTCAACTTCTTTAAGAGGAACAAAGGCACTTTATAATACCACTCTATCTTTTTTTCCTTTTTGCTAGTTGATACTTAGCTATGCTTCTCTGTGTGGAAATTCACACAGGGACTGATCTGTACATATTTCTCATTCTTATTACATCTCAATAAGAACATACTAACTGTACTTCTACCTTCTTTTCTTCTGTAGATTTCTCCCAGGAATTCTGACTACAAATAGTATTGGTCTTAACATGGGGTTTAGAAAAGCATCAAAACTAGTTTTTTTTTAATTAAATTATTTTATTTATTTACATTCCAAAATTAACCCCCTTCCCTGCATGGCCATGTGTCCTGACAAAGAGACAAGTAAGAGTAAAAATCAGAGAGATTTATCCAATGCAGCCACATGGAAAAGGAGTAAATAAAAGGGCTCAGTGACCCCCTAAGTTTGCCTGAAGGGCTACTGATGTTGTCTAGTTTAAATAGAAGGTAAAAGGTGTGTGTAATTAAGTAGTCCTCAAGCAGCGGCTCTGCCTACCGTTAATTATTATCTCAGATCTGGTTTGTCTTCCAAGGTGTTCAATAATGTCAGAACTGTGGGAATTCTCTCCCAGGGTGGAATGGTGGTGGTGGTAGTGGTGGTAGTAACTTCCTTCTTCGTGTGACATCAGAGACTTCCTGGAATTTTCTGCCTCTACCTTGCTGATTATTGACTCAGGAAGGACTGCAGAGGAGAGAAAACTCCTCCAGGGGCTGGAGAGATGGCTGGGCAGTGCTTGAGGTCAGACCCAGAACTCAGGTACGCAACCACCTGTGGCTTCTGCTCTAGCGGATTTGATGCCTCTGTCCTCACTGAACATTTATATATCTGTACACACCCACATGTATGCATCCCTCACCCCCACACCCACACACATGAGAAAGATCTTTGTGACTTGTGCTGGTTCGTTTTGTCAACTTGATAACTAACCTAGATGTATCTGGAAAAAGGGACCTCAGTTTAGCATGTGCCTCCATCAGATTGCCTGAAGGCAAGTGTGTAGAATATTTTCTTGAGCAGGGCAGATGGTCCTTGATTGTATAAGACAGCAGGCTGAGCAAACCACACGTGAGCAACACCTCAAGCATTGTTCCTCTGTAACTTCTGCTTTAATTCCTAGCCCTAGGTTCTCATCCTACACTCCTGCTTGGCTTCCCCTGATAATGAACTATAACCTATAAGCCACACACCCTTTCCTCTACATGTTGCTTTTGTTCATGGTGTTAATCACAGCAGTAGAAACCTAAGGTAGCCATAGAGCTGCCTACAAGTTGTGCACAGAGCTCCAGAGACCCTGCTTTCAGGAGTTGTTACCCTTGCTGGGATGAGTTTTTGGTGATTCAAATGCCTTTGTATTTATCGTCCATGATCTTGAATGTAACCCCAGTACATTCATTGCTTCATGAAAAACTATTGTTACTTTGTTCTCTCACAAGTTCCCTGTCTAGGAAGATTAGCTGTTTGTTTATATCTCCCTACCAATCAGCACTAAAATGAGAAATCCCTAGCAAGCTGCCTGTCTCCGCCTCTCACAGTGCTAGGGTTACAGCCAGACCCAGCCGTGCCCAGCTATGTCTAACCTTTTATGTGGTGCTGGGGATTTAAACAGCCCTCATGCTTGGAAAGCAAGTATTCTCACCTTTGAGCCATTTCCCCAGTCTCCAAAACGTTATTGTTAATTGATAAGTAGTAGTTGTACATATTTATAGGAATAGCCTATAGCATTTTAGCCCCCAGATACAATGTATAATGACTAGATCAGAGTAATTTGCACACATTCATATGCAAAACCCCCCAAGATAATCTAAAACAATTTATTCTTGTCTTAAATTTTTAAAAACTTAATTTTGAGAATATTATATACGTTTACAGTATATGCATTATTCTTCACTCGAATTCCTTTAATTCCTCTCCTGTCCCTCAAATACATGACCGTTTTTTCTTTAATTATGACATATACATTTAGATCATATTATATATATATATTTATGAATAATTAGATCATTTGATGTTGCCCTGAAGAAGACTAATTCTCTCCTTAGCAACCACTAATTGCCTTAGCTCTTCTAGGGTTGAATCCTTGTGAGAATTCTCCAATTCACATTGACATGTCGGCTGGAGGTATCATTTCTAGGTCTTGGTTAGGCAATTCTGTTGTTGGTGAATTTCCTGGGTGCAGCTTCCTGGTCCTGTATAGAAGACAGTTCCTGGCAGCAGATGTGTCATCCTGGGCCTCTATCTTTCTGCGTCCTCTTCCATAATGCTGCTTGAGCCTAAGCTATAGGGGTTGTGTCGTAGTTTTACAAATCGGGACAGGACACCCCACAAATCTTAAAAGAGTTTCTTAGCAAAACAGAATTGGAAGAAAATGTCCTTTTTTTTTTTCTTTTTTTTTTGGAGCTGGGGACCGAACCCAGGGCCTTGCGTGTGCTAGGGAAGCACTCTACCGCTGAGCCAAACCCCCAACCCAGAAAATGTCCTTTTGATCTTTCTCTTAAGTATCGCTTAAAATCCTCCCTTGTACTCTGAGGTAGGAATGCTTGGCCTGATTACAAACACAAGGCTTTGGAACTAGTGATCTTATTTAGGTATGCTAATTTTACATACTTCTGCAACATGGAGCTGACGTGAAAATGACACACCAGAATGTCTCCTGCCGCTCTTACCTGCATCCAGCCTTCTCCGTATACGGAGATAGCCAGATAGCCACAGGGATAGCCAGAGTGAGGCTTAGGAAGGATCAGCGTGCCAAGGACGTCCTTTGACAAATGGTACATCTGTACATCTGGAAACCACAGCTATATGTTTAGTTACTACTCAGAGGGATACTCAGATAGTATTCTAACAGGGGAAGAAGTAGTTTGCAAACTGCAGAGGAATTATTTGTGTGCTACCAGTGGCTGTGGGAACTCCAGAGTTATTCCATTACTAAGTATCTTTGGAGCTACCTATCTATCTACCTGTCTGCCTGCCTACCTGCCTGTCTACCTTCCTACTAACTGACCAACCCATCTACCTGTACTTCTCTCCCTCCTTGCCTATAATCTAGCAGTAATCATTGACTACATTGGCTATCAATATTGTCTCATTTATTGAATCTTCAGGTGTTGTTTTTTGGAATCTGGTGTAATGTTTAAAAGAAGATTTCCTCAGAAACACAGCCAACATATTATTGTACTATTAGAAATAAAACTTAAAATCATTTTCTTGTCTGTAGATTTGTATTAAAGTTCGTTCATGGGTCTGAGGTGATAGCTCAGTGTTTCCTTGGTGTGTGTGTGTGTGTGTGTGTGTGTGTGTGTGTGTTTATGTGTGTGTATGTGTGTGTGTATGTGTGTGTATGTGTGTGGTGTGGTGTGGTGTGGTGTGTTACTGCTTCAATCCCAGGAACTACAGGCAAACAAAATCCATTCATTAAATGGAACATAAAGGCTATGCTATCCAAGTATCATTTCTTTGGAAAGTTCATCCTTTGATGGTGTAAGAGTAAGAAGGTTTTAGAGTAAAGGTCCACACGGAACATCTTCAGAGAAGCAGGAGCCTCTTTGTTACAACTCACTAGTAAACTGCACTGGAGATAAAAAGTGAGCGCCAGTGACAGAACCCTCCATGGGTCCACTGTGTAAATGACTTATAAAATAATAGAGGTTGTTAATCATGTTGCTGTCAGGTCAAAGATGCTGGAAACCAAGGAATTGAAGACTGCCTGAGAGACAGGGTCATTACTCGGGGTATGACTGCTTTGTTCTTTGATTTGGTAATCATATTGCAGAAACCCAGCTGGATTACACTTCCTGCAGATTCTGCCACATGCATGTCAAACCTGACTATATGAGGCAGGCTGAGGAAGGAAAATCAAAAGCAAACATGGATGTGACTTTGGGAAAACACAATCTAGAAAGTTCCTGTCCCTTTCCCTTGTCTCCTTATCCTGTGCCATGCACAGTAGAGTTACAGAGGAATACATTTTAGGAAGAGTCAAACTCTTTTGATTGTCAAATAAGTAATCCAGGATCTACAATGAACGTGTCTCGCTCATGGTACACACTGAGAGACTAAGGACAGGGCTACATCAAATGTCCCTGATTGCTGATTCTGTCTCCTTTAAGTGGCACTCCACTGCCATCACAGAAATGGATGTTTTTCTTTCTCCTATGTGTACACATGTGTATGTGTAAATATATATATATATATATATATATAATTATATAATGTATATCAACCACTTCCATGAAGAACATAATCCTATGTAGCTATAGACATGCAGAGAGCCTCTGAAAATCTACAAAAAACCACATAGATAAACTTGTGATGAACATACATTGGCTTTGTTCTCTGGTTCCATAACAATATTTTCAAAATATTATTAAAGTAAACACAGAGCATATTTTTAAATCCTGTGTGCTTCAGTCATTAGCTGGCAATGACTCACAGTCCTACATTTATTCAGTCCAAGGATGTAGGTTCTAGACACTGGCTGGTTCAACACTACAAAGTGGTGCAAGCAAAATTTCCCCTGAAGTTCACAAGACATGCATTTTGCAGTGTGGAGCATATAAGAGAATCCCACAACCAGAATCAGAGGGATTCATATATGGCTCCTAATGTATTTAAAATATCCACATGGTCTTATGGACAATTCCATCAAGTTTTCCAAGAACAAATTATTTCAGTTCTTGACTCATAATAAAATTTAGTTCTTAACCAAAATATATGAACACAAAAATGGACCTTATTTTTTTCTTGAGATTAGGTCTAGCTATGTAGCCCAGAATGGTCTCAAATTCAAATCTCACTGTTGTCTACTTCTCCTTTAAAAGTGCTGGGATTACAGGGGAGTGTCACGGTGCCTGATGCAAAGTGCACTTACTAACAGAGGACTACATAGCCACACACTGTATAATCCATACACTGTATAATCCAGTTAGCCATTTTGAAAAAAAAATTTTTGAGACATAGTTTCTCTGTGTAAGTTCTGTCCTCGAACTAGCTCTGTAGAGCAGACTGTCCTCAATTTCAGAGATTGGCTTGCCTCTGCCTCCGGAGTGCTTGAACTAAAGGCACGTGCCGCCATAGCTGGGCCCATGTTTACTTCTTCAAACTTACCTTCTTCTTTAAAAAACAAACAAACAAACAAACAAACTTTTTTAAATTGACTCTTTGTGAATTTCACATCATGCACCCCAATCCCTCTCATCTCCCTGTGCTTCTTTATCTGCCACTTCCCTTGTAACCTCTCCCCAAAAGAAAATAAGAAAGAAAAATAAAAAGAAATAAGCAAAACAAAGTGGAGAAAGCGTCTCATTGTGGAAGCTACAGTGTGTTCCAGCATGTCCCACAGTATACATGTGATGGTTTGAATATGCTTGGCCCAGGGAGTGGCACTATAAAGAGGTATTGCCTTATTGGAGTAGGTGTGGCTTTGTTGGAGGAAGTGTGTCATTGTGGGCAAGGGCTTTAAGACCCTCATCCTAGCTCCCTGGAAGCCAGTCTTTTCCTAGCATTATTTAGATGAAGATGTAGAACTCTCCAGAGCCTCTGGCACCATGCTTTCCTGGATGTTGCCATGCTCCCTCCTTGATGATAATGGACTGAACCTCTGAGCCTGCCCCAATGAAATATCCTTATAAGGTCCCTTATAAATGTCCTTATAAGATGTAGTAGGTATGGGGATGTATCAACTCAAAACCTTGGATATGGGTCTGGGTGTAGCTGAATTGGTCAATCTGCCAGCTTCCGTGCACCTGTACCCTCAGGGTGAGCTCTCCAGCATTACCTGACTAGCTCTTTCAGTGCTGTGGCTGACAAGGGGCAGGCAGGGTCAGCTCTCCCACTCTCATGCCCTCAGGGCGAGGTGACTCACTTGCACCCACACCACCAAAGTGAACTCTATTTTACTGCCCAGTCAAGGTGCAGGGTCAGCTCTCTGGACTGCTGTAGCTGATGAAGGGCAGGGCTGGTTCTCCCACCCTCTTGACCTGGGGCCAGCCTTCTTAACTGCCAGTAGGTAACAAGGGGTGAGGGGAACATCTCCCTGGTACCTACCCCACCTCACTACAGAAAAATGGTGTGGCCAACTCTCTTGGGCTCATGTCCTCATCCAACCCCTCTCCTTCCAGGCTAGCTCTACAGTGCAGATCAGCTTCCCAAGTATGGCAGCCATGAAGGACAGGACCAGCTCTTCATAATCCGTTGACTTCAATGTATTCCCAGATGGTGGCCCAGACCAGGGTCACCAACATGGTCTTTAGTGGTAGTATGATCCATAGACATTGACACAGACCTTTGCTTCTTCATGGCCACAGACACAGAGCCTAGTCAAGCTTGTCTTGGAAGTCACTGGACAGATGTATTTGGACAAGGGCTGCTCAAGTGGTTCCTGTTGCACCCAACGACACAGCAAGGCCCAGTCCAATTAGAAGAGGGATGAAGATCTCTCTCTTCTTCTGGCTTCCTCCCATCTGCAAGGCGAGTTCTTCAGGTTCACAGAGATAAACCTGGGGGACAATTATCACTGGGGGTGCAGGAGCCTTGATAAGGGGGGTTAATACAGGCACTGTAGTACCTTGGCACCAGAGGAGAGAAGGAGGGTTAACATATACTGTGATGGTGATGTCATAGACACATGTAAGTTGGGGTTTTGAGGAGGTTTCTATAAGGCAAAGGGAGGGATATAGGTCAAAGAGAGCAATGTCTTATGCTTTCCTCATGGATAGGGGTCCATTGAAGTCATGAAGGGAAATGTTAGTGGGAATGGCCCCTGTCACATAGCTACAGCCCCTCACGTCCCCTGTAGAGAGGTTTGTGGCCATCATTCATGTAAGAGCAGCACCCCAAGCCCTCCCACATGTAGATAAGGTATCCCCATTGTGCAATGGCATACTAGAATTTCTAACTCTTGTCTATTTTTACCTGAGAACCCATTGATCACCTACTTACTATTTTCTTCCCAACCCTCTTAAGTCTTGGATGATTCATTTTGTTCCATACATTAATAGAAGCATGTTGTACTTGTCTTTCTATGCCTGGCTTACTCAATGCTTAACACAATGCTCTCATGTTTCATCTATACTGCTACAAATGATAGGATTTCACTTATTATTCCTGCAGGATTTCAAGGCTTATGTATATTGCCCCCTTTCAGCTCATCAGTTGATAGAAAGACAGGTTGTTTTCATTTTATGGCTACTTTAATGAGTGCCGCACTCAATATAGGGATGCAGATATCCCAGAAAAATACCCATTCACTTGTATTTCACTGTTTGGGGTAGCTGTCATATAACTTTTTTGCTTAGGTGAACCAGTGTGGCATGAGATCTTACACTGTTGCATTTATTCTTAGAATATCTTCCACAGAACAATTAAAGCATACCACTTGTTTACATATCTATGAACCTATTGTCTACTCCTCATTGTTTTCTATCCCCTCTCTTAAGTTCTGATCTGTGGCCTGTTACATACGTGCCTCATATAGTCCTATTTATTTATTTTGGTTTTTCAAGACAAGGTTTTTTTTGTAGCCCTGGCTGCTCTAGAACTCTCTCTGTAGATCAGACTAGACCCGAACTCACAGATACACCTGCCTTTGCTGCTTAAGTGCTGGGATTAAAGTATACCACTGCCACATGGAGTCCCATTCTGTATTTTTTAGAGTAATCATCAACAATCATGCTTCCTGACTGGAGCCTGGATTAAGAGTGGACACAATGGATTAAATGCTAGAGATGGACTCATTTGGAGGCCTCAGGACACAGGAATGGAGGAACAGTTTGGGGCAGAATCCTTCTGGTTTCTGCCCATGCCCTGAGCTGACCCTGTGCCATAGCTCTCTGTACCCAGATCCCTCGGGGAGAGAGATGGTCTCCCAGAAGTGTTGACACACTCAAGAGCAGAGGTGAGACCACCATTTCTGCTCACATTCCTCACCTAAGAGAAACCTTCACTGAGCCCTCAGGACACAGGAATCGAGGAGCAGTCTGGGACAGGATCCTTCCAATTTATGTCTATGCACTGAGCTGACCCTTTGTCACAGTTCTCTGTACCCAGATCCCACTGGGAGAGAGCTGGTCCCCCAGTAGTGCTGACACGTAGGCTTACAGGAGGGTCAAGCCACTGTCAGAGACAGCAAGACCAGCTAACACATAGATAAGCAGATGGCAAGAGGCAAGGGGAAGAACCTAAGCAACAGAAACCAAGGCCACTTGGCAACATCAGAAGCTAGTTCCCCCACCACAGCAAGCCCTGGATAAAAAAAGCAAGATTTTGATTTAAAAGTACAACTCACGATGATGTTAGAGGACTTTAAGAAAGACATAACTCCCTTAAAAAAATACAGGACAACACAGGTAAACAGGTAGAAGCCCTTACAGAGGAAACACACAATGATGTTTAGACTTCCTTGAAGTCATGAAATATTTTTTTTCATATTTGTCTTCCTGGGATGGTGGTCACAGATACTGAATTGTCTGTCCCATGGGCAGATCTACAGTTTCATTTGTTCACCTGTTCCAGCGTTCTGTAATCATCTCTTTGATCACATTCCATGGTTTTGGTTTTGGTTTTAAATAGCATATACTGTTGTTTGCCAGTAGGAACTTATAACGGCTCAGTAATATACCCCTGCAGCATCAGGTTTCAGGGAAGAGAACCAGGAGTATTTCTGCAGGTTTCAGGCTTCACAGTTACATAGCAAAACCTTCTCTCAAAAATCCCCAACCAACAAAGCAACTAACCAACCAACCAACCAACCAACCAACCAACCAACCAACCAAGACATTTAAAATTCCTTTAAAAAAGACTTGGGTCCAGCTTTCGTTTGTTTCCTGTGCTCTGGATGAGACTCCACTAGAGGGCACTCTTACATAAGCGACCATACTTAGACCCATGCTCTGAAGCTTTTTCCTTTAATAAGCAATTGATCCTGAAAATCTTCCGTTTCTCAACTCCGACCCTACCAGCTTGATCACTACCGTCAGCTGTCGTCCAGTGAGAAAGCAAAGTCACCATTACGACTGTGGTGAGATTTCTGTGAAAGATAAACAACGGGATGGGCTGCTAGTAGTTGCATGCACAAGGCTCACTATGTGCTATTTTGATGAGTGAGCCCCTTTCAGAAAAACAGTGCCTGTAAATTGGGAATCGCAATTAGCATGCATTTGAAATATCTTGTGTTATAGATGACATTTTATTGACATTTGGTATTTATAGAGTTTTTGCCAGGAAATCATCCATTAAATCTGGCGAGTCTAAATGCTAGAGTGTGCAGTTAAGGATAGACTGACTTAATAGGAATGTAGTTATTCCTGAAGCCTGTAATATTTGCCATGGACTTCATCCCTGTATCTACCTTGACGTTGGAGACACTAGAAAGCAAGTTTTTTGAGATGTGAGTGTCCTTGAAAGTAATTCGAGATGAATGTGCATTATAGAAAAATTACCTTATCATTCCTTTAGAACAGTGTGTCGGAATCACCCACTACAGAGCATTTGGGAGATTCAAAAGCCTGAGTAGAAAGGATAATTCTATATTCACTATACAAGTAGCAATTACCTTTATTAGCACTATTATTTAAATGCTGGGAAATGTACCCTAAGTGACATAATATTAGAATAAGTTAATACTGCTTTTTTTCTTTCTAAGCTTTCAACATGCTTTCAATCAAGAAGTTCTTAACCCAGTCCTTTTGGATGTTCATAGCTAGAATCCGATGCATGTCAGATTCACAATTCTTGTGCCAAGGTGGTAATGGAACCAGCTTTTCAGATCAGAGCAGTGAATCAGTCTACCAAAGCCAACCAACTATGCAATAGCCATTAGTTCTCAGCACTTAGCCGCATAAGTTTCGGGCTCACTGAGATGGCTTAGTGGTTAAGAGCACTGGTTGCTCTTCCAGACGTCCTGAGTTCAATTCCCAGCAACCATGTGGCGGCTCCCGACCATCTTTAAAGGGATCTGATGCCCTCTTGTGGCCTGCAGGTGTACATACAGACTAATACGTTTCTGCATTAATCATCACTTAAATGTAAAAAGAAGCTCTTTGACCATGGCTACAAGCAGCACTAATCTATGGGTATCAATTCAAACACTCAGAACAGGGCATGTTCAGGAAACTTTATGGAAGAATCAGGGGCTGGTGAGGTGCGCTAATGACAGAATTGTTGCAAGCAGGGGCAAGTGGCAGCTCTGGCCCTACGCACAAAAGACATTCGCCCAACCCCCAAAGACATGAAAACTGGAGGAGGGCTAGTTGAAAAATCATCAGGGTTAGGAAGGAAATAAGAGAAGGCAATATGGGTGTGTACAAGAACAATACGTTGTACTCATATGTGAAAGTGTCAAAAATAAAATCAAGGGAAAAAAAGGAGAAAGCACTTCCAATCAAAATACACTCTTCAAAAGAGAAAAGAATAAATTCTTCAAAAGTAATCCAGGTTTTGTGGCTCATGTACATAGTTCCAGAACTTGGAGGGTGAGGCAGGAGGATTGCTTCAATTTATGGCCAACTGGTACTTCAGAGTGAGACCTTCTCTTTAGAGCAAAACAAACAACAATAGCACCAAACCAAACCAAATAAACAACAACAACCTCCCCTGAAAACAACAGCAACAAACCCAACTGGAGCGACAGTATGCCATCGCGCTATTTTCTTCTTGCACATCTATGCTGTGCAGTCATTATTTCTGATCCCCTCTCATTGTCCAATGTGGTTTGGTGTGCTCTAAAGAGGGAAAACATTGAACACAGATCCATCCAAATGATAAAACAGTAAGGATAGAAGCCTCTCTCCAAAACTGCTCCATTAATGACTATTTATTTAACCGGTACAATCTGCATACTAAGCATGTCTTTGATTTTTGTACATAATTGCCTGTTTGAGGACCTTTTTTCCTACGGTGATCATGTCAGTTGAAGGAACAGCATTTACATATACAAGCCACAAGGCGGCACTCTGAACTCACCTAAACATCAGGGGAGTGTGTGTGTGTGTGTGTGTGTGTGTGTGTGTGTGTGTGTGTGTGTGTGTGTGTTTTTCCATTTTTGCATCTGGGGACAGTAGGACTGCCTTAAAGGATAATTACTTCTGAGATGGAATTTTATCAGCTGACTCTTGGGGGAGTGGTAATATGCAAACACTTATTAAAATGTTGTGGTGGGAAGTGGCAATTTTACCTAAGTTAAATTAGACAGATGCAAACAAAACCAAAGCCTTTCTGGGCTTATTCGTTCCTTGTTTGAAGGTGAGTATGATGTGGCAGTTTCTATCCATGTAGGAGACAGAATGGAATGAGGGAAGGAAATTCTCAGTTTACTAGTAGCTCTGACAAACACAGCTGTAAGCAGCTTATTACTTAGGTTGGAATACTTTCCTAGGACGTGTGTGTGTGTGTGTGTGTGTGTGTGTGTGTGTGTGTGTGTGTGTGTGTGTTGCTATTGAGCTGTTTTTGTATATTAATTATCATATCAGGAAAGCATGAAATAAAGTATATCATGAGATATTTATACAAATATGAACCAATTGAAAAGCAGCAGATAGTAAATGGGAGGGGAAAAGCAACAGAAATGGAGCTCACAAGAGTTGAGTTGTGCTTGTTTCTCTGCCTCTACTTATGTCTATATATAACATTTTTTCCATGCTACAACTGAAGAAACAAAAATTGAGGGTCAGATTGGAGCTAGGCAACTGCTGGACAGAATCTGGCGGAACTTGGATATCTTATTGCTTCTTCAGTCTTGCTTCTCCAGCTTGGCTTTGAGATAAGGATGGGGAAATTGGTTCACTCCACACATCCTGACTCAACACTAGCATGGTTCTACATACTTGGGGAATTTGGAAATTTCTTTCTTTTATTATTATTTATTTTTATTATTATTATTACTATTATTATTATATTTAGCATTGTTCTAAGTTTAATGGACGCAAATAGAGAAAAAGTTGTACTGGGGTTGCCATTATTGCTTTCCTGTCGCTGTGGTTTGAGGCCCTGGCAAAAGCACCTGAAAGGAGTTATTTCGGTTCACAGTTCAAGGACTGACTCTCATGGTGGTTAAGGATTGGCATCTGCAGCTTGAAGCCTCTGGTCCCAGGACATCCAGAATGAGGAAATGGAGATGTGTAAATCCTCACTGTTGCTCAACTGCTCAGTTCTCTTTCCATTTTATAAGGTTGAGATTCCCACCAGACAGAGTGGTTCTGCCTATGGTTGAGACGGGTCTTTCTACTTTAATTAGTGTAACCAAGATACCCCCTACCACAGGGATGCCCACAGGCTTGATCAATTTTCTAGGTAATTCTAGGGTCTGTCAAGTTGATGATTAGTACTAGGTATTAAAGAAGTGTTGGTTAAACTCAAGACAAGAGAATGAAGACTTTTCCAGCAAGGTGACACTGGCTACCCTTCTACCACGTTTTAGTCTTCCTTTTATTTCTAGTCCTCGAGCAGATGGTGTGCATTTGCTTAGAATGTGCTCCTCCCACAAGAATGTTAGAAACTTCTCAAAGTCAGTGACTCCACATCTTGTGTGTGTTCCCCTAGAATACAGAACTCCTGTCCAGAGGGAGCTCTCAGATTTATTTGTGGCATGATTACATGGATGAATACATAATGTAAATGAGTTACCTTGTCATTTCTTTTTGGTGTTTGATGTCTAATTAAACACAATTCACAATATTTTAATGTGATGCAATTCCTACTTTGATATTAAAAGTAGGTGAATTCTCAATGCTAGCTAAGGGTTTCACTGCATAAGGAAATCTTCTATAACTTCCTATTAAAAGTGTGAGTCCGTTTTCTACACTAATGGGGACACAAACTAGTACAGTCGTTATGGAAACAGTATGGAGGCCTCTGTAATATTAAAAATAGACCCTCCTCTGCTCTCAGTGATGAACCCAAAGGAAGTGAAGAGAAATCAGTATGTCCAAAAGGTGCTTGAAGAACTGGGCATGGTGATACATGTCTACAAGTTGAGCATTTAGGAAGCTGGGGCAGGAGGACAGACAGCAAGGCCATCCTAGTTTACATATTGAGACCTCATCTCAAAACAGACAGACAGACAGATGACAGACAGATGAACAGGACATGGTCCTATTTTGTTTCCTGTAGTACTATTCACATTAGGTGTATTTACCACCAACATACATTTCTACCAGTAGGCTGATGGGTAAAGCAAACGTGTTTTATATACACACCAAATTGGCAAAAAGCATGAAGCCTTTTATTTGTGAAAACATGGATGGAGCTGGAGATTCTTAGCCCAGTACAGGAAGCAAAACATGATATAAGTTGAATCTGAAAAAAAATCGATATTGTAGAAGTTGACAACAGTGAGGTTGTTCCATGCATTTGGGGACAATGGTGGGGGGTAGGAGAGGAAGTTCATGGCACAAAGTTATTGCTTGATAAAAGAAATAAATTTTGGTCATCTGCAGCACAGCAAGGTATTCAGTTAACAAAACGTGCACCATACCTCAGAATTGCCACTAGAGGAATTAGGTTGTGCTCACTGTGGAGAGATGGATTGAGTTAAAGTGACGATGGGCCCCTTAGCCTATTTGCTCACTAATTATAGAGTAATACAGACATAAGTTAAAGAATCACATTGTGTCTTATAATACGTACAAATATGATATGACAACCAAGAAATTAATAAAAAATGTGTGTCTGCAGATCAACAGCATTGATGTCATCTGGGGTTCCCAGCTCAGGACCCCCCTAATCAATATTGGCACTTTGATAGACACCAAGATGTCCATTACAACTTAAGAATGGGAAAGTCAAAATAATTGAGACTTTCAACCAGATGTATGATTAGGTTAGATGGTTTGGCTTTAATTTCTCTTGAGCAGAACAAAAGAAGAACAGTATGAGGCTTAGATGAAATTGAGACTTTCCTTTTGCCATTGAGGAGTGAATGCCTGCCTTTGTGCATGCTAAGCACAAACTCTACCAATGAGCTACAGCCCAGACTAAAGGGAATGCTATACACAGCCCTTGTCACTTGACCATCTTATTCTCAGTACATCCACAATACCTTTCTCCCAAACTGGAAGACTTTGATATTTATTTTAAGTTTACTTTATTTTTGGCAAGGACACTTAACATGGGCTCTGACCCCTCGGCAATTGAAACTACCCACAAGGCTTCTGCTAAGAAATCTGCTCACGAGCTTATAGAAGTTCCCATAAGGTGACAAAACATTTTTTTGCCCTCACTGCTCTTGAAGTCTTTGAATGTTTCATTACAATTTATCAGGTATGGATTTCTTTCCATTTGTCTTGTTAGCATTCTTTGGGCTTGTTTTGGATTTGGATATCTAAGCCATTCCCAGATTTGGGGAGTAGTCAGCTGTTTCTTTGGTTCTCATCTTGAATTCCTTTATGTATATATTGTCCATCTTGAAGCTGTCTCAAATCACTTCAGTTGTTGTTGTTGTTTTTCTTTTTCACTATTCCTTTTGCTCCTCAAATTGAATTATTTCCAAGGACCTTGGATTTGTTCATCCTTTTTGTCTTTCCTGCTTGATGTAATCTGATACTGAACACCTTCGTGAATTTTCACTTAGACTATTGTATCCTTAATCTCCATGATTTCTGGTATGGATTGAAAAATGCTTCTTTAAGGAATTCTTTGTTAGAGACTGACTCAGTTAGAGTTTCCATTGCTGTGAAGAAACATCATGACCACACCAACTCCTATAAAAGAAAACATTTAACTGGGGCTGGCCTACAGTTTCAGAGGTTCAGTCCATTATCATCATCATGATGGGAAACATGGAAGACATAGTTCTGGAGGAGCCAAGAGTTCTGTATCTTGATCCTTTGTTCCATATTGGGTAGAGCTTGCTCATATATGAGACCTCAAAGTCCGCCTCCACAGTGACACACTTCCTTCAACAAGGCCACACCTCTTAATCGTGTCATTCCTTATGGGCCAAACATTAATACATATGAATCAATGGGAGACAAACCTATTCAAACCACCACAGGGATGGAAAGATAGCTCAGTGGTTAAGAACATTTGATGCTCTTACAGAGACCCTGGGTTTTGTTCCCAGCATCTACATGTTTTCTTACAGTTGCCAGTAAGTACAATTCCAAGGGATCCAACACCCTATTCTGACCTCAGTGAACACCAACCACACATGTTGTATATATAGACAAAACATGATAGCCAGAAGCTGGAAACAACCTAGATGTCCCATGACAGAAGAATGAACACAGAAAATGTGGTTCATTTACACAATGGAATACTACTCAGCTATTAAAAAGGAGGACATCCTGAGTTTTGCAGGCAAGTGGATTGAACTAGAAAATGTCATCCTGAATGAGGTAACTCAGGTCCAAAAGGACTTGCATGGTATTTTGGCTAATAAGTGGATATTAGCCAAAAAAAGTACAGAATACCCAAGATATAGTCCACAGAACTCATAAAGGTTAACAAGCTGAAGAGTCCAAGTGAGGATGCCTCAGTTCTACTTGGGAGAGAGAAGAAAGCAACCACAAGGGGGGAGGGAGGGATGGAGGGAAAGGGGGTGGGGGTTGGGGGAGAGGAGAACATGATCTGGTATTGGGTGGGAGAAAAGGCCTGAAGCCCTAAGGGCCAACAGAAAGAAGGGAAACAGGCAACCTCATGAGGTAGGTGGTTGGGAGGATCCTCCAGAGACCTGGCAGGTGGAAGACTCTCAGGGCTCAAAGGGGGAGACCCTAGTTGAAATGCCCTACAGTGGGGAGAGGGATCTTAGTGAACCTACCTTCAGGAGAAAGACAGGGCATCAAGTGAGGGATGGGGTTGCTATTCCCACAGTCAGAGCTCTGACCCATAATTCTTCCTGTCTGAAAGAAATGCAGGGATGGAAATGGAGAAGAACCTGAGGGAAAAAAGGTCCAGAGACAGGCCCAAAGTGGGATCCAGCTCAAGGAGAGGCCCCAAGACCTGACATCATTACTGAAGCTATGGGGCACTCACAAAAAGGGACCTATCATGACTGCCCTCCAAAAGACCCAACAAGGAGCTGAAAGAGTCAGATGCAGATATGTGCACCCAACCAATGAACAGAAGCTGCTGACACCTCTGGTTGAATTAGGGAAAAGCTGGAAGATGAGGAGGAGAGCAACCCTCTAGGAGGACCAGCATCTCAGTTAACCTGGACCCCTGAAATCTCTCAGCACTGGATCACCAACCAGGCAGCTATTATCAGCTGGGATGAGGGCCCCAACACATATACAGCAGAGGACTCCTGGGGCTGCGTTCAGTCAGAGAAGATGCACCTAATCCTCAAGAGAATGGAGGCCCCAGGAAGTTTAGAGGTCTGGTAGGGTTAGGTAGGGTTGGGACATCCTTGTGGAGACACAGGGTAGGAGGTGGAGAGGAGGTATGGGATGTGGTACTGTGGAGGGGGGTGGACTGGGAGGGGAATAAAATCTGGAGTATTAAAATAAATAAATAAAAATTAAAAATAATTCTTTAACAAGAGGACCTTGGATGAGATGGCCAACAGTGGGAAGAGGGAACATGTGGAGTCCACCTCCAGTAGAAAGACTGGGCATTGGGTGGAGGGATGGAGTTGCCATTGCACAGTTAGGAACTCTGACCTGGGATCGTTCCTGTCTGGGAGAACTGCAGGGACAAAAATGGAGAAGAGCCTGAGGGAAAGTAGGTCCAGTGACCGGCCCAAATTGGGATCCAGCTCAGAAGGCTCCAGGGCCTGACACTATTACTGACGCTATGGTGTGCTTACACAGGAAACTAGCATGGCTGTCCTCTGAGAAGCCCAACTGAGAAGCTGTCTGAGATGGAGACAGATACTTGTACCTGACCAATGGTCTGAAGTTGGGGGCCTTCGTGGTCGAATTGGGGAAAGGCTGGAAGAGATTGAGACCACAGGAAGACCAGCAGTCTCAACAAACCTGGACCCCTGAGATCCCTCGGACACTGAGCCACCAACTAGGTTGGAAACACTGGCTAGTTGGAGGCCTCCTGACACATATACAGTAGAGGACTGCCTGGTCTGGCCTTAGTAAAAGAAGACACACCTAACCCTTGAGAGCCTTGGGACCCCAGGGAGTAGGGAGGCCAGTTGGGGTGTAGGGAGGTGTGGGGGTGTAGGGATGGGGAGGAGGAATGGGATGGGGAGGTGTCGGAGGGCAGAATGGGAGGGGGGATAGTGACTGTGAGGAAAGATTAAAGATAATAATTAAAAAAACTCTTTAAAATTGCTTTTGTTGTTGTTGTTGTTGTTGTTGTTGTTGTTGAACTTCTTTACTGTGCTCTTTTCTTGAACTTTGACAGTTACCTTGAATTCTTTGTCAGGGAAGCCAGATAACTCCATTTTATCATGTAAGTTGATGGAAGTTTAAGTTTTGCTGTTAGGAACATCTTTATCCAATTTTCCTTGACTCTATGCTGGTGTCTGAGGAGTTGACAAGGCAGAGTCCTCTCACAGAAGTTAAGAACTGGCCTTGACTGGAAACAGATCCTCACCAACAGGGCTGGTCAGAGGTTCTGGAGGACATCTATAAATTATTTTATTGCTGTTAAATGCTCTCTTCTCAATCACCTGGAACTGTATTTGGGAATTGAATTCTGGTGAAAGGGTCATCAACATCACTCTGCCAGCCTTGAGGTGCCTGGCTTTGTATTTGTATGAAGTGTAGGTTTTAATTAATTTTTGAGTTTCTCAGACTGGGGATTTATCTTTGAGCTGTTGCTGAGCCCAGATGCTTATGGCTGAAAAGGTGACTAGAGCTTCCTAAACCATTTTGCTAGTCTGTTTGGTTGGCTTTTTTCTTTCTCTTTTCTTTTTTAAAATTAATTATTACATTCGTTTACATCTCAAATGATATCCCACTTCACTGTTATTCCCCTCCACCAACCCCCCATTCCACATTTGCCCTCCCCTTTGCCTGTATGAGAGTGCTCCACTGCCCACCCACACTTTCCTGCCCCACCGCTCCAGTGTCCCCCTCCACTGTGGTATTAAACCTCCTAGGGATCAAGGGCCTCCCCTCCCATCAGGCTTTTTTCACATAAGTTTTTCTTTCTTGAAATTTGTGTAATCCTATCTTGTAGTTAAAAAATATACAGACTGTTTTGTATTTCATATTAAGAGTATATTTTATTTAAATGTCTTGTCCTAAAGATCAAAGCTCTGTACATGCTAGTATTTTCATCGTCTCTGTTAGATGTCAGAAGGGATTTCCATTTTTTCAAAGCAACTCTTGAAAAGATAGTCTTCATCTTTGAGCCACTACTTTAGAAACGCTCTCCTGGACGTGGAGCTCCTATCCCTTTAGGGGATTGGAAGTATTTACTGGAAACTCTGGTGTCACATTGCATTTGAATAAGCAGTCTCCACAGTGTAGCGTATGGAATGGTTAACTTATGAGTATTGCTGATAATAATCCAACAAAGGTAATTCTTAAAGAAGAAGGAACAGGCTTGAGAGACAACTTAGTGAGTAAGAGCACCTTTTATACAAACATCAACATCTGAGGTCTGATTCCAACATCTACATTTAAAAAAGGCATGGCCACATGTGTCTGTAACTATTCTGCTGTGGTGAGCTAGATAAAGAGTTTAGCTCTAGGTTCAATAAGAGGCCCTTTCTGAAGAAAAAAAAATGTGGGAAAGGATAGAACAGGACATCTGAATTCCTTCTCTGGCACTTGTGAACACTATACGCACATGCACACACACACACACACACACACACACACACATTTGGAGAGAAGAGGATGCTAACTGTTTTGAAGGAAAGGTGTCATATTTGTCCTGGACTAAAATATTAAGAATTCTGTGTGTTGAAACAGAATAAATCTTCTTCCTTCACACATCCTATCTTTTTTGATAAACTGTTATATATTTTGCTTACTGGAATGCATAAAAAAGTACTGTGCACTTAATAGTGTTCAGCAGAAATATATGATTTGAACTTTGAAAGATGAATCAGCTATGGGTGAAAAAATAATGGGTAGACGGAAGACCTAATGAGACAAAATGGTCATGTGTTCTAAAGATAGGATCTTAGTGCGAAGGTTGGTTTATGACGGTTTCTATGAACTCCCGATCCTTTCCACCCCACCCAGCGCTGGGGATTGAACACAGGCTCTTGCATATCCTAAGGAAATGCTGCTCCACTAAGCATCATCCAGGATCCTTCTATGAATATTTACAAGTTGTTCAATAATTATAGCAATGATTGGAAATGACTACTAGCTAAAAATGACTAACTAATATATCATTATTTTCTGTAAATAATGTATAGATTTCACTGCAAGACTGTTGTCTTTCTTTGTCTAGGTAAGAATTTAAAACAGCAAGTGAGCATCATTGTGCTTTATTCATATTCCCTATTGATGACCTCATCACCTTGCCTTGGCCGCTTAGCAAAATCCAAGCTCTTTGTTCAGTCTTGAAAGGTGATGGGGGGGAAGAACTTGGCGCCCTTTGTTCTTCCCGTGTTGCTCATTAGTCTCAGTGAATTCTCTAAGTCAGGGATAGCTCTTCTTTCCAACTCTTGGTGGTGCTGGTGCACAGGGAAACAGGGGCATTTTCTACCTTGCAAGGTTAAGAGGGTTACCATTTAGAAAACAGCCTGACAAAAACAAGTGTTTGCAAGTATGCAGTAAATTACACAGTGATGCCGTGGTTCTGATACGCTGCATCACGGATACGCTGTATGTAGACAGCATCACGCCTTGAGGCTTACTGCTGAGGCTTGTTTTGTAACTGATGCAAAACGGAACGTACCCAGTTTTCATGTCACCAAGTCTGCCATACTGGGATTTTCTCTTCGAATCTTTCCCCCCATTCAGATAGTTGTGTTCCAACGGAAGCCTGCGTATAGTTACTATTTAAGTTGTGTACATTATGCATCATTTTAGATACTCTCATTCAATGATGCTATTGGAGTGACAGAAAATAAAGCGATGGAAGTAAAACCACAGTTTGGATGAAGATTCACGAGACAGTGATCCTAAGAGGGCGGCAGAGGGAAGGCTGGCAGAGTTCAGCTTTCCCTTTTTCAACTTCACACTTATTGTGTCATTGCTCATGCATGTGAGATACTGAAAACTGCAGCTGACTTACCCTTTTCCTCCTTGCTACGGTAAAATAAAGCTAATAAAACAAAATATGTGGGATTACAGAGGGTGACAGGTCTTGATGTCTCCTAAAACAATCCTAAACCAGAGAGAATAAGAAAATGTAGTGTCATGTCTTTCGTGGTATGTTTTTTGGAGACGGTATCTCTGTGTGGCCCTAGCTGACTTGGAACTCGTTCTGTAGTCTAGGCTGGCCTTGAACTCAGAGATTCCCTTGCCTCTGCTTTCTAAGTGCTGGGATTACAGGTGTGTGCCACCATTCCACCACTGCCACCGCTGCTGGTAATAGTGCTATATCTGAAAGTCAAGGAAAACGGATAGGGTTCTTAATCTATCATAATCTAAGATGGCACTTTCAGAGAAATGGAGTAGAAAACTCTGAAAATGGACTTTCCATAAAAGTGATGAGAATGTAAAATTGTCAAAGTAATGGTTTTTCAAAACTCTGAAAATTAGTCAAGGTTTGTGATAACTTGTAGAACATTTAGTTATGAAGAGTGGGTAAATCACAGCAAAGCAGCAATAGTCAGACGACTTGAACTTGCCCTCTCACATGAAGGTAGGTCAATAGAGAATTTTAAATCTGAAAAATATGATAACAACAATAACAAACGACAAGCAGAATAACCCCACGGACCCCCAGCACATCGTACAGTGTATTGACAAATGCATAATGGCATCCCAGAGGAGAGGACAGGAAGAACAGGTCAGGGCAAGAGAATATTTGAGAAATAATTTCTGAGATGGTCTGAAAATCAACAATCTGCATATCTAGGAAGCTTAAAAAGTCTTCAGTTTAAAAAGAAACCCCAAAGAGGTGCACATTGAGATATAACCTACTGTACTACTAAAAGCCAGAAAGGAGAGACAGACTACACAAAACACAAAGGAACAAGTCATCATTTCCAGTGTTTACTACAACTGACAGATAATTTCTTAGAAGACACCATAGTGCTAGAAGTGTGTAAGCATTAGAAGTGCTGAGATTAGAAGAATATCAGACAAGAATAATATATCTCATAAAACTTACCTCTAGAAAAGGAGTCCAGATATACTAATGATAAATAAATAAAAAATAGTTTGTTTCTACTAGATGTAGCAAATATATGATACACACGTGTGTGTGCGTGCATGCGTGTGTGTGTGTGTGTGTGTGTGTGTGTGTGTGTGTGTGTGTGTGTGTGTAGCCACCTTTGTCCCTCCGGGCCTGGACTGATTCCACTCTTATACAAATAATAATTGTTTTCTCGTACTATTTTTATCCGTCCTCTGACATTAGTTTCTACAAGTTTTGTTTCTGGACCCCAGAGATGCTAACACATATTCCTATTATAGGGTTTGTTTATTGGTAAATTTAGTATCTTGGGAGAACCTCTACTTAGGCTGACAGGAGGAAAAAATAGAATAGAAAAATAATAAAGAAGTTAGTGAAAAAGTTTTTTTAAATGACCAAGAAAATTGACAAATTATTAACTAGACTATCAAAGAGAAAAAGCAATAAGGCTCAATTATTGAAAGAGAAATTAATGACTTTGACCAACAGAATTTGCCACAGGAATTCAAGATGACTAATATAAAAATACATAAGCAGGGTTGGGGAACAAAGGTGCCAAAATAATGTTTTGGTGTCTGAAAATATCATGTTTTAGCTCAGATGTGAAATGGTATTTGCAGAGCATGACACAGTAATCACAAACATGATCTCACAATAGCTGTGGTTTCCTGTACTGGACCTGCGCAAGACTTGGTCTGTCAATAGCCAATCATGGATCTAGTGGGGCACATGGTTCCCTAGTCATACCTGATAGTTTTAGCAACATGTGGAATCTGAAGAAGGATATTTATTGATTTCAGTGGTGAACCCACCAGAATCCAATGGATAATTCCAATCCTGTGAGCACACAGACTGTTCTAGTTAAAATCAGATGGTTACAAACCATAACAAGAAGGCATGGCTATAGGAAATGACCTGTAAGGAGGAGGGACTCAATAACAGATGTGAGGGAGATAGACATGGAGGGAATGAAAATCAATAGAATGCATGATATTCATGTATAAAACTCAAATAACAAATATTATCGATAAGAAGAGCTTTACAGAGCTATAGTAATCAAAGATTACTTGTCATTATTGGCATAAGGAAAAAACCGTAGAGATCAATGCCATCAACTTTAGAGTGTAGACATAGCTCCTTGCTTCCCTTCCCTTGGCGTGACCTGGTCTTGCATGCGGTCCTTGTTGGCTCCACACTTCCTATCTGGTTTCAAACTTGAAGCGGTCTTCTTGCCTCCACTTCCCAAGTTCTGAGATTACAGGTGTGTGCCACCATGCTCGCCACACTTCTTATCTTCATGGCTACTTCAATTTTGACAAGGGAGCCAGTGCAACTAAATGGCAGAAATAACACATCTCAGTAACTGCGCCAGCTGGGAATGAAGCTGAATGAGTCCCACATCATAATGTATAAAAAAATTAACTCAAATGAACGGAGGACCTATATGTAAAAGCTAATCTTGGAGATCCCCATAAGAAATAAACCTTCAAATATTTGCATTGAGAAATGGTCTTAGATATGACAAGAAAGTATAAGCAACAGAAGGGAAAAATCACAGAAAACATTAACTTCATTGAAATGCAAAACTTCTGGTCTTCAAGAAAATGAAAACAGTCCAGTATGGTGGCACACTTCTGCAGATACTCAGGAGGCTGAAACAGAAGGATCTCTTGAGCCTAGAATTTTAGGGCTAGCTTGGGCAACAAATGATTAAAAAAACAAATGATTAAAAATTGAAATTTAAAACAACTTACAGAATGAGAAAAATAATTTTAATTATTTTTATGTATAGGCATGTGTGCCCAAGTATATGTATGCGTACTTCCTGTGTGAACATAAAGGAAGATATTAGGAGAGAGAATTGGATCCCTTGTCACTGACATTACTGTTATAGGCAGTTTTGACCCTAAGATGAGTGCTGGGAATTGAATGTGGGTCTTCATCATGAGTAGTAAGTGCTCTTACTTGTGGGCCCATCTCTCTAGTCTGAGAACAATATTTTAAAAACATTTACCTGATACTGGATTATGTACTTAACCTAAAATATAAAAAAATCTCATATAATAGAAAATAATATAAGAAGTAACTGAAACATGATGTAGACAAATAATTCATGACAGATGTTTATTTGACATGTACAATATATTATACACATACACAGAATAAAGATGTGAGATGTTCAATATCAGTATCAATAGCTAGTCATTAAGAATCTAAATCAGAACCATGAGATGCCACTTCCAATCAACTAGGTTGTCTGTGGTGACACAAAGGTAACTGACACATTTCCACAAGGATGTGATGAAGACCTTGCTGGTGGGTCGTAACACGATACAGTCATTTGGGAGAACAGATCAGGAGCCTCTCAAATGCTAGACTTACAGCTAGTGTATGATTCAGCCATGTCCACCAGAACACACACCCAAGCAAACCAGAAAGTGGTAGAGTATAGTGAACCTTAGAGTTTGTAACCTGTTCAAATGAGATAAACAACACCAGAAATGCTGTGCTACCTTCTACATCAAATAATCTATCTCTGTGTAAATTTATATTTGTGGAAACATGTTTAGAGTTGAGCTTTGTCGTATAAAATACAAGAGGTTGCACTAATTTGGTTTTGTCTATTTTTACATTTTACTTATCCTTTGGCTGGGTGATATTAATTTAAACCCAGAATATTATTTTATTTATTGCTCATTGGTGCAGTTACAGAAGCTTACTCTGTTATTGTCATGGAGGAGAGTGGTCTAAAATTTGTTATTTTCTTATTTCTTATACATTTTAAATTACACAATGATTATATCACTTTCTCCTTTCTCTCGTCTCCCTCCAGAACCTTTCAAGTTTTCTTTCCAATTCATCCCATGCCTCCCCTAAATGTATGTATATATATATGTATATATATATACATTACTGTACCTATATAGATGTGTGTATATATATGTATGCATAAGTATGTACAAATATGACCTGTTAAATTATTTTGTTGTTGTTTGTGTATATATGGCTTCAGTTTTACTGGGCTAGAGACAAGGTCTGGCCGAGATTGGTCCTTCATTGGGAATCAGGATCTGATAGAACACATTTCCTCGTCTTTGCTGGCTTTCAAAGCCTGCCTGGATCCCTTTACTTGACATCAGTCTCCCTCTGACTTCTTAGAGTTCTCCTGTAATCAATTCTCCATTAGTCTTCCTTTATAAGGGCACTTACATTTACTCTTACAGTCCATCCGAATAATCCAGAATAATCTCTCTACTGCAAAGTTATTGATGTAATAACATCGACAAAATTCCTTCTACTTTTAAAGGAAGCATTCAAAGGTTCCATGGATCAGAACCTGGGTATTTTTGAAGGTGTGTCTGTTCCTTTGAAGACATTCACTCTCATTCCTGTCTTTTGTTTGTGCTTTCTTTCCCCACATCTGAGCCACCAGCCTATGCCACCACCAATTTTGGATGTGAAAATTTGTTACGACTACTGTCCTTTCTGAAGTGGTCTTTGGTTATGTGGTGCTAAGTGTTTCAATGTTCCAATGAGCATTAATGTATACACATTTGTGTGTGTGTGTGTGTGTGTGTGTGTGTGTGTGTGTACACAGATATACACTAATTTTTCAAAGGGGCTTTATACCAGTTTCTCCTCAATAGAAGTATTACCTGAGTAATACAGAAATGTAGAAAACTAATCCGATTGAAGTCATTCTTGCTAATATATAAGTTGCAGATGATGAAATTCCCTTTTGCAATTAAACTAGGACACAAAATACTTAGTAATCCAAGTAAATATACAGTAATGATCATTTTATACCTTGAAACTATGTCCAGTAAAGCAGTTATTTTCCATGAGAATATATAGAGTTTATATCCACATATCCCATCTGTATATGAGAAAAGGAGTTAGAAGCACACAGGATAGTGACATGCGTGAGGTGTAAGAAACTGTATGAATGCAATATGTTTGCGGAAGAACCATTTTTGAGGTGATTTTTAATTTGAGAGGGTCAGCATGAATGCTCTGAAGAAAGCGTTTGACTATGTGAAGGCTATGGACTTAATAACGTCTAATTTGGTTGCCAGCTTGATATACTTAGGGACAGGGAACCCTAGTCAAGGACATAGGGTTGGCCTGTGTCCATGTTTGGAAAACTATCTGTGGTTACTGATTGATGTAGGGTGAAGCAGCACATTGTGAGGACTTCCCTCACAGTGACTTCCCTCAGTGATGGCCTATAACCAGTAAGCCCAATAAACCTATTCCTTTCCCAAGATTATTTTGGTCAGCATTTGATCACAGCAGTAGCACAACAAAACCACACCACCACCACTAAAAAATCAAACTGGGACAGGATACCTTTCAGTTACAACTTCTTTCAGTATTATTTCCTGGAATTCAGAAACCTTTCTGGAAATCCTGGGATAGCGCTCTTGCTTGGTGGGGGAGAGCTCTTTCCTTCTTGGTGCCTCTGCACCTGGGAACACGGTGGTGCACATGTGTAATTCCAGGTGGGAGGCTGAGGCAGAAGAAGGAGAACAGAATTCCAGGCTGAACTGAGATGAATAGAGTAGCTCTATGATTTGTAAATGTACAAAATGTAAAGAGAAAGAAATATTATTTCTTTTTTACCCACCATGAACCTCCAAAAATATTTTATGTTTGAAAGAGGGCAACTCTACAGGTCATGAAGCAGTTTCAGATAAAATATTAATGGTCAACCTCGCAGACCTCATAGAGAAAACGGCATTCTTCATCTTTCTGTTTGTAGAAGAAGCTCTGATGAGACATTACTCCTTGCTACTTCTAACATGTTTTGATTAGTCTTGGTAAAGAAAGCTAGCAAGCCACAAAAGAAATTTAAGAAGCAGCAAAAGAAAGTGGAGTTCCTCACTTTCTCTCTGCCTATCCTGACATCTTCAATTCATCCAAACCACACCAAGAATTCTGCTTCAAATGTAAACTGTGATGCATGGAACATTAAGAGTTAGTTCATACAAGAAGAATTATCTTCATACAAAAGCATCTAGAACAGATGCATCCTCTGACACAAATGGAATCTTCAGGCCACGCTGACAACAATGAACCATGCTGCCACTTTGCAGGCCATGTTGGTGTCTGTGGTCTATGTTGCTGCAGGCCGCTATTGTCAAGGAAGTTTCTGCTGAAATTCTGTCAATGACTACAGACCCATAACTGAGGATGGGAGACATTGGAGGCTTCTGTGACAACCTCACCCCCACCACCAACTGCTACACCAACAAAACAAATAAAAATAAAGCAATTCGGACAGCAACTGAAGAGAGTCCTTGATAAAGATGCTTAAATAGAGCTCTTCAAGGTTGATAGTGTCTGGTGGTAGTCAGGAATGGGGAGTAGGGAAGATATAAGTTATCTTTAAGGGGTTGGCTGTCCTCTGGGAGTTTGAGCATGCTTCAATGAGTATAAATGCAACATAAATTGGAGTTTTTTGTTTTGTGGGGGAGGGGACAAGGGTAGAAGGGTAGACCTGGAAGGAATGGAAAGAGAATGTAATTAGGATGCATTGTATGAAAATCTGAAATAATTAATAAAAATTTTATGTTGTGGGAAAATAATGTTTAAATTTGAGCTCACCATTCATCTCTTTTAAGCTCTTTCCTTAGTTCAGAAATTCTATAAGGTAGACAATGGATACTTTTGTTTTATCTTTCCCTTCCTCCCACTTCCTTCCCTCCTTCCTTCTCTCCACCTTTCCTTCCTTCCCTCTACTTTCTTGTTTTCTTGCCTCTTTTCTTCCTGATCATTATGACTTTCTTTCTCTCTCTTTTCCACTGTTGAAGATGGTGCTTTAACTTTCCTTGATCTATTTTTGTAACCCATGTTTACATTAACATTCTTACCTGATTCTTACATTAATATTTTTTAATTTTTTGAAATTAATTTTCTCCATCTATTTCCTTCCTGCAACACTTTCCAAGTACTCCTCCCTTCTTGTTCTTTCCCAAATTAAAGACATCTATTTCTTTGTTATTTTATACAATTGCATGTATTACATAGATAAATATAACATGCTCAGTCTATATGTTACTTTTATGTATATGATTTCAGGGCTGGCCATTTGGAATTGGATAACTATGCTGGCTAGTTATGTCAACTTGATGCAAGTTAAAGTCATTTATTGGAGCGGAGGGAGCCTAAATTGAGAAAATGATTCCATAAGACTGTAGGCAAGCCTGTCAGGCATTTTCTTAGTGATTTGACATAGGAAGATTAAGACCATTGTTGATGGGGCCACCCTTGGGCAGTTGGTCCTGAGTATATTTACCAAAAAAACAAAAACAAAACAAAACAAAAATTAAAAAAAAAAAACATACTGGGAAAACCATAGAGAGCAAGCCAGTAAGCAGCACCCCTCCATAACCTCTGCATAAGTTTCTGCCTCCAGGTTCCTGCCCTGTTTGAGTGCCTGTCCTGACTTCCTCTAGTGATGGACTATGATATGTAAGTAGAAGCTGAAATACACCATTTCCTCCCCAATTTTTTGGTAATGATGTTTAATCACAGCAATAGAAACCCAAACTAGGACAATAACCAGTTGGGGGATTCTTTCCCCACAGAATGTTCTTTCTCCTGAGTTGCCTGTAGTTTTCTTCTTCGTCTTTCCCCCCCCCTTCTCCTCTTCTTCTCTTCTTCTTCTTCCTCCTCCTCCTTCCTCCTCCTCCTTCTCCTCCTCCTCCTCCTCCTCTCCTCCTCCTCCTCCTCTTCCTTCTCCTCCTCCTCCTCCTCCTCCTCCTCCTTCTCCTCCTTCTCCTCCTTCTCCTACTCCTCTTTCCCTACCCCTCCTCATTTTTTTAAGTCAGGGTTTCACTATGCAAGTCTGGTTGTCCAGGAACTTACTATATAGATTGGTCTGACTCTGAACTCAGAGATTGTTCTGTCTTTGCCCTCCAAGTGCTGGAATCAAAGGCATGTGTCCTAACTTTGCACTGTAGTTCTTTGTCTCAGGGTGAGGCCCCATGAGATTTCCTCCTTTTGTGCTCAAGCAGGATCTGTTACCCTGCAGTGTTGGGAGGACTAGAACCAAAGCAATGACCCTTCGATCTTCAGAGCATCAGATACCTTTTGTGCTAACAGTCCTGGATCTTCTATAAATTGATCGGCCCTGTTTCCCTGTTTTCCTAGTGTGCTGTCTACCTACCGGTCACTCTTAGTTCCTTTCTGAAGCCTCATGGATGAGAAAGCAAGACAGTAGGGTTGGGGTAGAGTGATGGTTTAGCATGTATGAGACTCTGGTCCTCAGCACTGATTACTTTAAAGGTAAATGGGTAAATGGACCATGTGAGTCTTGGTATTGTAAACCAAAGTTCCCAGAGAGAAAGCCATGCCTCCATTAAAGATTCAAAAACCTGACTGGTTGAAGAGAACTTTATAATTATGAAGAGTTGCATTGTTGCAGATCCAGAACCAAATTATGGTAATGTTTGTCCCCTTGATGAGTGGCTACTCAAGCCCACCTCTCTGTCTGACTTAGTATTTTTGTGATTATCAGATAGAAAATGTTTTGAAATAACAGACCACCAAGCTCACATCAACCCCAAACAAGGACCACACTTACTTATCCCAGAGATTTCTCTGCTTTGTAACCCAAAAATCTGATATTTCTTCCCCCACCAACATACTTCAACAACTGCCTATCTTTTGTTCTGTGACTATAGAAATATCATTTATTTTTACACTGGGCAAGCCAACCCATGTTCTGGTTATCATCACTTATATTTGGTTCAATAATAAGCTATCTTATTCCTTTTGAGGTGAGGGCTGAAATTTGCATCAACAGGACAAACTGATCTTTTGATGCCATTCAAAATCTATCAAGAATGTTTTATTACAGTAGGAGTCTTTTAACTCCAGAGGTAGAATGATGGTGTAGAGAAAGAGAAGTGACCGCTGGTGAACAGTGGCAAATGCCAGACAATCCTTCAATTTTGCAGATGTGTATTTGTCTTTTTCATTTGAACATGAAGAAAATTGATGTTCCGGAAATCCAAATTAAATTATGCAAACACCGTCTGTCTGTAGACTAAAATGACTGAAAAAACTAACTAGAGTTAATTGGATTTCCTACCCAATTTCCTGTGCATAATCTTAGCTTCCTTCCTATTTCACTACTGGAAATGGGCTCATGAACTTATTAATCTCAGGTAGAACTGCTTGTTTACTGGGATGGTGAAGTAATTACATCTCTGTTTCTTATCAAAGGACTTTATTTTTGTTCCTATCTGGACTAGAATAGGCCAAAAATCTAATATATGTCAACGATTTACAAAGCTGAGCAAATGGCAATGTCAATAAACACTTGAAAGAAAGCTTGGCTTCCAAAGCATTGGAATAATCAAGGTGACAAAAATCTCATAACAGCAGTTCCTCCCCGACCCTCAGCTCCGGATGCACTGTGGATGCGTTTGTGTGTCTTTCCACTCCTGACTTCTACATTCCCATTTCCCTCTGGATCTTGCATAGCCAAATGGTGCTCAGGTAACATAAAGCTGGGCACAATTGGAGAAGAACAGCCTATTTTGTTTAGGATCAGAGCTCACTATACAGTCCGGGCTAGTTTCCAAGTCAGCATCATTTTGCCTCCTGCTAGAAGGATGGTTTGCTAATGTATTTGTGCGTTGCCAGGGTTTGGCTGTAACATGGGGTTAGAGCTGGATTGCTTGCTGGACTCTCACATTAGATAACTCAATCCAAGGTCTCTGTTTCATCCAGCAAATTCTTTCAAGTTGCAGACACAGAGGGGGCCACTTAGGTCAATACAGATTTTTAAAGAAGTTGCCCAGAAGGAAAGGCTCAATTTGAAAATATGCGGAGGACCTCCTTTGTTCTAGGAAATAGTCGGATGCTGAGGAACTACCTTTTATTTACACAGGAATTTTCTAACAATAGATCTTGATTTTGCTATTAGGCCTCCTCTTTCTCATTTATTCTAAGAGAAATTCGAAATTCCAGAAGAAGAGTAGGATTGTAATGGAGCAGGATCGCTTGAATATGCTATTGACATACCCATTAACCTTTAGAGCAGGATGTCTCTATGTTGCAGCTCCATGCTTAAATGTCTGTTTACAAAAGAAGGCAGTAATCAAGACATATGAATGCATTTATAATGCCTTCGCACCTGTCACCGTCTCCAGTGTGAGCTGGAGAGCGAGACAGCTGCAGCCTGACAGCTAATTTTCAGCCAAAGTCTTCACTGTCCAGACACTTATCAGAGTCAAGCAGTCAATGTCTTTTATGACAGACACCTTCTCTTCTTTTTTCCCCCAGAAGGATAAACGGAAAAGAAAGAAGAGTTGCCATCCACTGTAGCAGTGTAAAAATCACATCAGCCATTAACACCAGGCCTTAGACTTTCATTAGACCACCTCCCTCTTAGCTAATTACTGTCAGCATTAAATTACAGAGTCAGGAGGCCCCACTCAATACCAATTCATTCATTTTAGGTCACAGTTTGGCAGAAAACCTGTAGTGAAAGGCCAAACCTTTATCCGCTAAGCCTTTTATTTGTGACTAAACAAAAGTCCGCACAAGTGGTTTAATTTGAGTCAAGCAGGGCTTCACTAAAGGCTGATTAATAGTTTTCTTTTTAATATAAAGATTTGCTTTGGCCTCTAGTCTACTCCAGGGGACTTACCATTTTATGTATCAAAGGACTAAGAAGCTTGTACATGATTTTTCTCAGTCAAGCCTTGCATCTTTCAGTGTTATGACGCTTACGGTCAACAAGTAAACCATGCTTAAAAAAACCAAAACCAAAGCCAAAACCAGATTTAGGTGGTTGGCTTTCGCTGTCTCATTGTAGAGAGGCAACATTTTTGGTGGTGTTGGGTTTTTATGATGTGTTGATTAGACAGGCACGCTATTGTGACCCTTTGGAATTCTGTTATTGCACAAGGGTGGTCAGACAAGTAGACAAGCTGAGATCTCCTTAGGTGTTTTCTGGGACTAAAAATGTACAGTCAGTTATTAACCTCCTAGGGGTTGCTTCCATGTCCTATGATCTAGTCAATTCTTCAGTTTATCTAGCAAAAACAAATCAAATGTGCTGTAGTCTAGCATGTATGCTTGGTGTTTTGATACAAGCTTCTGAAATAAAATGATTTTTCTAGGGGCTAGAAGCAAGATTGAAACTCACATGGTGTGGAGTGAAGGCATTACTCTGTAATAAGAATTTCTTTGGATCCCCAGTGCTTGCGTTTTAGGACATCAGGGGAAAGCTCTTAAGGAAGCACTGGATTTCAATGGAGAGTACATTGAAGCCCAGTGTGCTAGCATATAGTGTAGTCTAAGTATCTTCATGTGGCAGGATAGAGAGACAGAAACTGAAGGATCATAAGAAAAGAGAAGAATCCACTCATTTCTATTGATTTTGTTTGTGTTCTTGAATGACCAAGAGTCAAGAACTTCCCCTCAGTAGAGGGACTGCAAAAAACCACATGTGCAGAAAAAGACCCCATTTTCTGCCCTAACAATAACTGCTGAACCAGGCTCATGGTGACAACTAGGCTCATGGTGAAAACACACGGACATTGATTTTACCCTTATCAGCACATCTTCCATATTAGTTATCGTTTACAAAGCACTTTGTGATCCAGCTTGCAATCTCATGTGTACGAGGAAATTCAGAAAGATAAGAGAAACGAGACAGTATTCATTGTAGTTAGGGCACATGTTTTTTTAGACTTGTCATAGCATTTTCAAACAAAACATGGTTAGTAGATTTTCCTTCATTGGCTCTACCCCTTGTGTCCTTGATCCCCACTTATAAGTGCACAATCTCTTTTTCTCTTTTAGGTCCCATTTGATCTTTTGCTTCTTCGATCCTTCCTCATCACCTAGATTTACCCCTTCTTGGTCTCCTTTTTACTTCTTAGGCCTTACCCACATTTATAGACATAAAACATACATGCAAGTGTATGTGCACACAGACACAGACACACAGACACACAGACACACAGACACAGACACACACACACACACACACACACACGTGTCAAGCTAGTACTCGAATATGAGAGAGATCATGCATTTATTTTTGTCTTATGTCTGGCCAACCAATTACTATAAGGACTTCTAGATCTACCCATTTTCCTGCAAATTACATTTTACTTTTCTTTACAGCTGAATACAATTCCATATGTAAATGACATTTTCAATATCCATTCATGTGTTGACAGTCATCTAAACCAGTTCATTCTTTAGAATTATTTTTAAAATCAACTTAATCTTGGTATTTCTAGAGTTGTAGGTTATATTCTTTGAATGGTATAGCTTCAGAACCCATATAACCACATGCTTAGCTATTGTTAAGACACAGTATATCTTTTCCTTAATGTTAACACGTGGATATATCTTTTTATTGAGTTTGCACATTCCTTTGCTTACTAACTCCAATACATCCTACCCTGACATCTCCTGGCATTATTTTCTCGGGTATACGTGAAGATCCTAGCTGCACTTAAGTAGAAGTCTTTGAGGAGAACTCTCTAGACTGCTTAGCCATTAGTTTCTTGCTGCTCTGGCATTTGCCCTCATGACCTATTTAATTCTCCTGAGGATCGAGTTAAAGGTAATCCCATCTTCAAGACGAAGACAATCAAGTTAGAAGTTAAATATCCTGTGACCCACTTACTCTCAGAGAATCAAAACACAAGCATTTTGTCTTAGAAGCCACTTACTTCTCTGCTAGATGTGCTGTCTTTCCCACATTGGAACTACCAGGAAGAGAAGGTTATGCTGCTCTTGACCTCATATTGCCATGATCAGTGGTCAATGTTCATTTTCACCACTCCTCACCAGACTGCCCCAAAACATAGTCTATCTAATTACTTAACAAAGAGGTTTTCTTGAGTTTTATTTTTCACCAGTGAACATAAACAGAAGAAATAGAACACCATGTTGCTGCAGTTTGTGGCCTGTCTTTCTCCCATCTTCTGTAGACTAGAAGGATGAGCATTCATGACAAGGTCTCCTTAATTTGCTATTTAAATGAAGAGAGTGTGGGAACATATTAGTCTGAGGATAGATAGTCCTTAGGATGTCAGATCTCATGGGAATTGAGTTTACAACACAAGCACCATACATTCATTTGTTTAGCCTTTTATTCTGCCTTTCTCTTTCAAGAGGGAACAGTAACCTTATGGTTAATATGGGGTTGGAAGTTATAAAATGATCATTAATAATGTGTTTATTTTTTAGGTATGTTTCTGACTATACTTCCCTGAAGTAGATGTTTCTGGTCCTGTCATGTGGTGCAGACCCACCCGGTGGTTTGCTGATGCAACACCCGAGGGAGGACACATGATGCTTGGAGAGAGTATAAATAGGACTCAATGGACAGTGATGGCATGCTCACCTAGATAGCCTTGCAACTCTTTGGTGGTCTGGAGTCTCTGCTGATTTTCACTTCATTGAGAGAAGCATAGCTGAGGACTTTTACTGGTGTCTAAGGTTTGTGGTAATGTGTTAGCTACTGGGGAGGGGTCAGTACTGTATAGGGTAGGATCTTTGGTTTCACACAGATAATGGTACAACTGAGCAGCCGAAGTAGAAAGATGTTGACAGTGATTGGTGCCACCAAGTGGGAACTCTGAGAATGGAGGTTAAGGCATGCTTTCATACAATGTGACTTGAAGGAACAACAAGGTATTTGCCAAGTTAGAGGTTCAGTGACAGGAAAGACGATTGAGACATCATAGGCAAACTACCATGAATGCAAAATCAAAGATGTGTAGACGGGTCGACAGAGGGCCACACAAAGTCACGAAGAGGCTTGTGGATTACAGAGCTCAGACATTGTCTTCAAGATCACGTAGAGACCCCTGCTGGGCATTATCAGAGGAAATCACCTGATCCGACTTATGGCTGTCCCCAGTGTGGGGACAGATTTCATATGTGTAAAAATAGCCATGAAAAGATCAGTGGGGACCTTACGCTGCTGCATCTTTAAGCGCAAAGATAGATTCAAATAGCACCACTGTTCTTAAACGCTTCTACAATTTGGTGCTGCTCCTGCCTCTGTATTGCAATCCTCGTGTCTGAAACTGTCGGCCCAGACTTTCAGCTGGATACCCAGAACAAGAGGCTGGAATGGCTACGTACAGATAAGAGAGTTTCTGGTTCACACCCGAAGGAGAGAGGGAGAAGCGAGCATAGCCAAAGGAGAAATGAAGAGTAGGGATATAGCTCTCACGCTGTCTAGTTGCCTAGCGTGTGAAAGACCTTGGGTTGACTCACCCGTCCTGTACAAATAAACAACAAACAACAGCAATAAAAGATGAACTGAACTATCTAGGTTGTCACGATGTCAACCTCTGTCAGCCAATGGGGCGCCAGTCCCTCAGAGGCCCAGGCTCCCTCTGCGAGCAGAGAGACAAATCATGAGGTGTGTGTGGATCGTGTCCACTTGAAAGACAATACAAGGGGATCCTAAGCTGTGATTGTTGGGGGTGTGGGGGGAGATGTTGGCACAAGTAGATCCAAAGAGCTTTCTTCATGAAAATATTAGGCGTGAAAACCTAATGTAGAAAATGCAGTTGGCCTCCAGGCCATGAGCAGTCACTGGAACAGTGTGGCAGCGTGGGATTTGCACCTCAGTGTACAAGTTTGGGTGCAGCAAGAAATCCACTGTCACTAATAAAAGATTTTTAAACTGCTTCAACCGCTCCCCAGAGCGTCCTTGTGGAGACACCGTGCTCGCTCGAGAGTCCTCTCAGGGCCCTTGCACTTGTTCTTGCCTCTGCCTGGAGCATCCTTTTCTGAGTCCTTTTACATAGATGGCTTTTTTTCCCCTTTGACACTAGCTTTTCAGTTCTAATATTTTCACGAAGAAAACTCTTCGTATCTACTTGTGCCATCAGCTCCACCCCGCAACAGTCACCGTGTAGGATCGCCTTCTGTTCTCTTTTCTTTAAAGTGGAGTGTGATCAGTGCGCACGTCACCATTTGTCTCCCTGCTCCTGGAAGAAGCCCCACTTTGTTTCCTGCTGTCTCCTCTGCTGGCAAACGACTGCCAGCCACACAGTAGATGTTCAACTAATATTTGATGAATGAATACATAAAAATTAAATGTAAGAAGAACGGGCTTTAAGAGAGTTAGAGCTTTTCATGGAAGCGATCCTTAAAGAACCTTTAAAAAATGTCATTTGCTTTTGACATTGGTGAGAAGCGAGTCCAAGAGCAGAGTGAGTGCGCATCTAATCAGTGTTCTCCAGCTTCCTGTCACCCGCTGAGAACCCCTGGAGACTGGCTCTTGATCATGAAAGATGAACATGCCTCTGGCCAGTGCTTAGCTCTAACAGCGAACATTCAGGATGCACACACAACTTTCTTTTCTGCCTCTGGGAAGTTTGAGGGCTCTTATTATTCTCAAGCAAAGCTATCTTAGAGGAACATGAATTATCTATTAAAGAGACTTAGGAGTTCTAACCTAAAAAATCATGAGGAGAATTTCTGTGGAATCGACAAGATACGCCCGAATAATCACCCTAAATCATTTTTTCTTTTCAGATAGAAACAAACTGGAAAATGTAGTAATTTTCATAGGTAGAGGCAAAAAGGCACTTAGCACAGCTTGAAGATTCAAATTAGTCTGGATAAAGCTGCTGCGCTTGGCTTTAATTTGAACTTGAGCTCCTAGATACAGACTTAGAAGGTAGCCTTAAGATAGTGGGCGATGAGGGAACTTTCCTTTAAGGTTCCCCGTCTCCTTCATACCTCTTGTTGTATTTCATAGAGTTGTTTCTGTCCAGGAAGCTCACGCTTATTAAAGAACAATGGAAGTTGTTGCAGTAAATGTAAAACAAAGAATTTATTATCTCGCTCTAGTGCCAGCTCCGGTGGGCCATAGGTATCTGCGGGGTATTTTCATCTCAGTCAGCAAAGCGTCTCACCTGCTAAGATCACATCTCCATCGCGTGCTGCCGCCGCTGGCTACTCTCTGAGCCCCCCAGCCGCCGCCCTCTTGCAACTCTCTTGCTGTGGACTCTGCTCACATCCCAGCATCCACCTCTCCATGGTCAAAGTCACAACTCCCAGGAAAGCATTAAAATCAAAACTCGATAGACTTGTAATTTAACAATCCGATTTATATCAGTAAATTCAAACTCCACAAAACGTCTGCACAAGGAACTCACAAGCAACTGATAATGATATAAACTGCCCACCCAGATAAGACAAATTGTCCTATAGAAATCCATCCCTTATAAAATATTCATAACTACCTGTGGCCGTTTAAGGCCACATGGATCTGGGATCTCCTTCTCTGCCTCCATCTTGGTTCTTCTCCTTTCTTTTCCTCTCTCTGGACTTAGAAAAACTGTTTCCGCCTTACTTTTTCACTGCCCAATCACTGGCCTTGCCCTTTCTTGTGCCTGCCCTCACTTGCAGATAGACATCAACTTCAGGAAGTAATATCTGGAAATCATTTATTCAAGTTCTGGCCAGGCATGAAAAGATGCCATTCTATGTAAATTCATTCTTTTACATATGATAATATTATTTTGAATTAGGGTCTCACTGTGCAGTCTAGGCTGGCCTCAATTTGTATTCCTACCTCAGTCTTCTGAGTCAGTAACTGGGATAAAGCAAATGTTGCTCAACCCCTACTGATTGAAAGTGTGAAGCAGACCGTTATTTGAATCCCTGAATATTCCAGAGAACACAGAGAGAAGCTTTGGTTAGTTATTAAAGGCACAGAAAATGTGAGGGAGAGGGTGGTATCATGTTTTCATGTATGTATGGGTGCACAACTGTATATGGGTGTAGATTTAAGGGTATGTGTTGTGTGTGGAGGCCAGAGGACAAACTTGAGTGTCATTTATCAGGTGCCAGCGCTGCTGCTGCTGCTGCTGCTGCTTCTTCTTCTTCTTCTTCTTCTTCTTCTTCTTCTTCTTCTTCTTCTTCTTCTTCTTCTTCTTCTTCTTCTTCTTCTTCTTCTTCTTCTTCTTCTTCTTCTTCTTCTTCTTCTTCTTCTTCTTCTTCTTCTTCTTCTTCTTCTTCTTCTTCTTCTTCTTCTTCCTTCTTCTTCCCCTTCCCCTTTGTCCCTCCCCTCCCCCCCTCCTCCCTCCCCCCCCCTCCTTCTCCACCTCCTCCTCCTCTTCCTCCCCCCCCTCCTCCTCCTCCTCCTCCTCCTCCTCCTTCTTCTTCTTCTCCTTCTTCAATACAATGGTCTTTTAATGGCGGGGAACTTGCTAAACAGACCTGGTAGGTTGGCCAGTTAATCTCAGGAATCCACATGTCTTCCTTTCCAATTCTGGGTTGCAAGCGTGCCTGGAAATTCTGACCCCTCCCTCCCTGGCTTTATTTGTAGCTCTTCCTTTTCTAAAAACCTTTACATTTTTTATTTACACAATCTCTGCCCTCTTTTTCTTTTCAGCTTCTTCTATGCCTCCCTGACTCCCTCACAAATTTATAACCTCTCCTTTAAGTAATAGTGATATATCTTATACACACATTTGCGTACGTTTAAGGATGGCTGACCACTTGAGATCGGATAACCTATCAGAAGGCTTGTCCATGGAGAAGACGAATCCTTCCTCTTTCGGCATGTATCAATTGTTTGTAGCTTTTAATCTAGGGATGGCACTTGTGAGAGTCTCCCATCCGTGTTGACAAGTCATTGGTCTTGTTACTGTGCACGTCTTGTTTAGGCAAACACATGGTTGAGAGGTCATGGGCACAGCTTCCTTCTTTCTTCCAATCTTTTCTCGTCCTCTTCCATGAGACTCCCTCAGCCTTAGGTGTGGGAACTGCATTGTAGGTTGTAGGTGTGTCCACTGGGGTTGACTGGTTGTGGATTTCTGTAATGGCTTCCCTAATGAGGGGTGAAAGCTAAAATAGTTTGTTGATATAAAGATAATAACGAGGATTCAGCATGCCATTAGGATTTATACTGGTTTAGGAAAGTACAGTACTAGGATCTCTTCTAGGGTCCATGTCTTGAACTGAGCCAGCTAGGTGTGGCTTTTTTAAATTTATTTTTTAAAATGGACTCTGAGGCTAGAGCTCAGGTCCTTATGCCAAGGCAAATATTTACTAAGTTATCTCCTCAGCCCGGATTGACATAATCTGAATGAAGAGAAGAAGCCAACTAAAGAGCTGTCAGTGCAATGTTTGGTTTAACTTGAGGCCCATGACATGAGAGGGGGCCCTTGCCCTACACTGACTGGATGGCCAGGAAGTGGTGACTGGACAGCCCAGAGACCTAGGATAGAACCAAACACAACTGGTTAAAATAAATAAATAAAAAAACATGCAAAGAAATAGATACATAAAAGCAATGAAATGATTCCTAATGATATTCTGTCATTCCCATAGATCAGTGCTGTGCCCATTCATCATCTGAGAGGCTTCCCCTGAGAGCAGGCTGCAGAGTGAGACAGTCAGATATTATGCAGAGAGATTCTAAATTGGAGGGCTCCATTGAGCTCCTCCTTTTGGAGCTTAGGAAATCTCATGGAAGAGGGAGAGAAAAGATTCTAGGATGTTAGGAGCTATGCCCTCGAAACCCTCCATTACTGATGTTCATATTATGGTTAGAGTTAAGTATGACTGGGATCACGGAAAATCCCCAGCCAGCTGCAGAAGACTAATACAAATCTGGTGGTCAGGATGAATAATGATATGATAAAGTTCTGACCTTGCTGAGAATTACATCTGACGTCAAGATACCCAATGTGATGACCTGTAACCTTTCTGAAAAACCAACATCCTGTTGACATCAGCTGACCACACGAATACTGTGTCCTTGGCCTGAGTAAATGTTTTCCACTTGCCCCTCTCTCTATTACCCCTGTTATGGTATAAATTCAGCCTTGGGAAAAAATAAAATTGTCGCCTTGATCAGACTCTTGTCTTGGCGTCCTTCGCGTCTCTTGTCTCCCATTCTCTTCCAGGTACCCTCAGCGCCCTCGTTGACACTAGGAGTCCAGGGGATAGAGGATACCAGGAAAACATGGCCTACTTAATCAACTAAGCAGGGCTCATATGGGCTTATAGAGACTGAAGTCGTAAGCATGGGGCCTGCACAGGTCTGCACCAGGTCCTTTGCATATGTTATGGCTATTAGCTTGCTGTTTCTGTGGGACTTCAAATGGTGGGAGCAGGTGTATCTCTGACTCTTGAGGATTATTTTCCTTCAATTGGATTGCCTTGTTCAGCCTCAATATGAGGATTTCACTTTGTCTTACTGTATCCTATTTTGTCCAGTTTGGGTGTCCTCTCTTGGATGCCTGCTCTGTTTTTTCAAACATTTGGGTTGTGTAAGGGCCAGTACTGTTCCAAAGTTGCAGAATCTCCATAACACAGGGCAACGGCAGGATAACCAGAAGTCTGGATGAGGATCTAATATTGATGGCATTGCAGAAGTCAGAGATACTGAACCAGGCCTACGACTCATTGCAGTGAACATTTGCAAAGGAAGACATGGACAGAAGGATATACTGTGGGACACACTGTGACTTATATAGATAGCTTCCACAGTGATGAGATATTTCCTATACTCTGTGTGTGTGTGTGTGTGTGTGTGTGTGTGTGTGTGTGTGTGTGTGTGTGTGTTATTTTGGGGGGAGGTTGCAGAAGCAAAGGGAAGATGTCAGGAGACAGGGAAATGATTAGGACTCTGGTGTATGATGAGAAACTCACAAAGAATCAGTAAAAATAAAAACTAGACAGTGAAAAAAAATGACAAAACAAAGCGGAAAGATTTCCAAAGGAAATCAAGAGGCATACGAGTTTCATTAAGGGTCTTTGTAGATACCAGTTCTTTAAGTACATGAAAAGTGGTTTTCCATGACCTTGAGTCATCAGGTAGCTGCTCGTGGCTGAAATGTATTTTGAAAATTAAATTATAACACTTTAGATCTGTCTTTTTTTTGGATACCCTCATCTGCCCTCTCACTGAAGCAGGAAAAACCAACATCTGAGCCACTTTGAAAAGTCACACACACTCTCTCTATTTTTTTTCTTTTTTTCTTTTTCTTTTCTTTTTTTTTTTTTTGGAGCTGGGGATCAAACCCAGGGCCTTGTGCTTGCTAGACAAGCACTCTACCACTGAGCCAAATCCCCAACCCACACACACTCTCTCACATCCTCTCCTCTTATCCTGTTATTATCATGTAGCTGCATCTTGGGATTTGTCAT
>NC_046160.1:17664871-17672496 GCF_011064425.1 Rattus rattus | reverse complement strand
AAAGTCATTGTTTTTGATAGCTGAGTAATATTCCATTGTGTAGATGTACCACATTTTCTGTATCCATTCCTCTGTTGAAGGGCATCTGGGTTCTTTCCAGCTTCTGGCTATTATAAATAAGGCTGCGATGAACATAGTGGAGCACGTGTCTTTTTTATATGTTGGGGCATCTTTTGGGTATATGCCCAGGAGAGGTATGAATCACGTCAGTAAATATTTTTAACAACATTATACAGGGAAACTTCCCTTACCTAAAGAAAGAGATGCCCATAAACATACAAGAGGCCTACAGACCTCCAAATAGATTAGACCAGAAAAGAAATTCCTCCCATCACATAATAGTCATAATACCAAATGCACAAAACAAAGAAATAATATTCAAAGCAGCAAGGAAAAATGATCAAATAACATATATAGGCAGACCTATCAGAATTACAAAAGACATCTCACTAGAGACTATGAAAGCCAGAAGATCCTGGGCAGATGTCATATAGACTCTTAAGAGAACACAAATACCAGACCAGGCTACTATATCCAGCAAAACACTCAATTAACATAGATGGAGAAGATATTCCATAACAAAACCAAACATACACAATATCTTTCCAACAAATCCAGCCCTACAAAGGATAATAGATGGAAAACTCCAACACAAGTAGGGAAACTACACCCGAGAAAAGCAAGAAGTAATCTCTTTGCAATGACATCCAAAGATGAGAGACACACAAACATAATTCCACTTCTAACAACAAAAACAACAGGAAACAATAATTACTATTCCTTAATATCTCTTAACATCAATGGATTCAATTCCCCAATAAAAAGACATAGACTAACAGACTGGATATGTAAAGAGGACCAGCATTTTGCTGTATGCAGGAAACACACCTCAGAGAAAAAGACAGACACTACCTCAGAGTAAATGGTTGGCAAACAACGTTCCAAGCAAAAGGCCTGAAGAAACAAGCTGGAATTGCCATTCTAATCTCAAATAAAATAGACTTTAAATGAAAAGTCATTAAAAAAGATAAGGAGGACACTTCATATTCATCAAAGGAAAAATCCACCAACATGAACTCTCAATCCTAAATATCTATGCTCCAAATGCAAGGGCACATACATTCATAAAAGAAACCTTACTAAAGCTCAACCCATATATTAGACATCACACAATAATAGTAGGAGGTTTCAACACCCCACTCTCATGAATGGACAGATCATGGAAACAGAAATTAAACAGAGACATAGAGAAACTAACAGAATATGAACCAAATGGATTTAACAGATATTTATAGAACATTCCATTCTAAATTAAAAGGATATACTTTCTTCTCAGCACCTCATGGTACCTTCCCCAAAATTGACCATAAAATCGGTACCAAAACAGGCCTCAACAGATAAAGGAAAATAAAAATGATCCCATGCATCCTATCAGATCACCATGCACTAAGACTGGTCTTCAATAACAAAAATAATGACAGAAAGCCTGCATATACGTGGAAGTTGAACAATGCTCTACTCAATGACAGCTTGGTCAAGGAGAACTAAAGAAAGAAATTAAAGACGTAGTATTTAATGAAAATGAAGATACAACATTCCCAAACATATAGGACACAATGAGAGCAGTGCTAAGAGCAAAACTCATAGCTCTGAGCACCTGGAAAAAAGAAACAGAAGAGAGTATATGTCAGCAACTTGACAGTACACCTTAAAGCTCTAGAACAAAAACAAGTAAATAAACCCAAGGGGAGTAGAAGGCAGAAAATAATCAAACTCAGGGCTGAAATCAACCAAGTAGAAATGAAAAGGACTATATAAAGAATCAACAAAACCAGGGGCTGGTTCTTTGAGAAAATCAACAAGATAGATAAACCCTTAGCCATACTAACCAGAGATCACAGAGAGGTTATCCAAATTAACAAAATCAGAAATGAAAAGGGAGACATGACTACAGAATCTGAAATTTATAAAAATCATCAGATCTTACTACAAAAGTCTATATTCAACAAAACTGGAAAATCTGGAAGAAATGGACCATTTTCTATTCAGATACCTGGTACCAAAGTTAAATCAGGAACAAATAAGCCATCTAAATAACCCCATAACTAGAAGCAGTTATTAAAAGTCTCCCAACTAAAAACAGCCCAGAACCAGATAGGTTTAGTGTAGAATTCTAGCAGACCTTCATAGAAAACTAATGCAAACTATTCCACAAAATAGGAACAGATGGAGCACTACCAAATTCCTTCTATGAAGCCACAATTACTCTTATACCGAAACCACACAAGGAACCAACAAAGAAAGAGAACTTCAGACTAATTTCCTTTATGAATATTGACCCAAAAACTCAATAATATTCTTGCAAACTGAATCCCAAGAACCCATCAAAATGATTATCCATCATGATCAAGTAGTCTATCCATAAAAACAAACTAAACACTTCTATCAGTCTAATGCACCAATAAGCAACTTAAACTCAGGACTTTAGCCTAAAATATATCTATCTGTTAAGCTCTGCTACCCTTTATTTTCACAGATTTTTTATTTAACCTTAATAACTTCTATAATATATGTCTGTATTCACTCTGCTTGGTATTACAGACATTTATCACAACTCTCTACTTGGAGTCAGTGACTAATATTTCCCTATCGGAGTTCAGAAGCATGGATGAAAATCTCCATGTGATTTGGGTAATCTCTTTACTCTCTTCTTTCGAAAAACAAACTTAATCACTTTTTAATAATACCTGTCATTAAGAAGTAGCTTGTTTAACTAGAATTTCAACCCAAAATTCCTGTAGAGCCCATGTTAAAAGGAATATGAGTATCCTGAAAGACTTTCTAAACAACTTTCTTTTAAAAGCACCTTTTAACCTCTAATTCTCTGATCTGCCATTACTTTTCACACAGCAGGGGACCTACAGACCTGTCTGCTTCTCTGTTTTTTTTTTGTTTAAATTCCCTTGCTTGAGAGATCACATGACTTAACAGGGCACTGGCCTCCTCTTAGAAAACTTTCAACTATTAGGATTACTAGTGGATTTGAGCCCATCACATTGGTTCGCCATCTATTGTTGTAAAAATATAAAAAATAAAATATTCTTTTTTTCTCCCACTATAAAAAACAAAAATGCTGTCTTTTATCCTGCTAGGTCTGGCACTGCAATGCCCTAAGATATCTGCTAGATATCTTAATTCTCAGTCAGCAAAGCCTCTCACTTGCTTTGCTCCTTCCCATATCACACTTCCGAAAGCTTCTCTCTGAGCTGTCAACAATCTCGCTACTTATCTAGTCCCCAAGGCAAGTTTCCATGCCAGAAACACACATCCCAACTCCATGGTGGCCCAGACTAGCCACCCCACACTCCATTACATGTAAATCTACACATGAAAGAACACACAACACAATAACCTTTGACCCAATTGTTAAAATATAACATAACATATTGCCCACCTAAACATACAAAGCCCAATACCATCCACCCCTTAAGAACATTAATAATAACCTGCAAATACACAGAGTGGAATCTTAACGTCACCTTCCATGTTGTCTACTGGCTACCTTCTCTCTCCCTTCTGTTTCTCCCCTTTCCATTTCAGTCTCTTCCTCTTCCTTCAAACTTTTCCCCAGCCCATCCTTCCTTCTTGTCCAATGGCAGCCCCCCTTCTATCCTGTACCTGCCCTCACCTATATTTTACAAATTAAATGGGGAAAAGCTTCTGGTGAAGTCACCTGAGTCCTGAGTACATGGCTAGGCAGCTGTCCTTGGGGCAGTGGAATTAGCATCAAAATATAGATAACTCCAGGGCAAACTACAATATTCATGAGATTCATAGGCAAATGGGATGAACTAGAAAATATCATCCTGAGTGAGGAAACTGAATCACAGAAAAACACACTTGGTATGTACTCATTGATAAGTGGATATTAGCCCAAATGCTCAAACTACCCAAGATGCAATCTACAGACCATAGGAAGCTCAAGAAAATGGATGACCAAAATGCAGATGCTCCCACTCCTTTAAAAGGGGAAAAATACCCATAGGAGGGGATAGGGAGGCAAAGTTTAGAACAGAGGCTGAAGGAATGCCCATTCAGAGCCTGTCCCACATGTGGCCCAAACATACAGACACTGAAACTAGATAAGATTGATGAAGCAAAAAAAATGCGTGCTGAAAGGGACCAAATAGAGATCTCTCCTGAGAGACACATCCAGAGCATGTCCAATACAGAGGTCAATGCTAGCAGCAAAACACTGAACTGAGAATAGGACCCCCTTGCGGGGAATTAGAAGAAGGATTGCAAGAGTTGAAGAAGTTGGCAACCCCATAAGAACAACAACCAGAGCTTCCAGGGACTAAACAACTACTGAAAGACTATACATGGACTGACCCAGGTCTCCAACTGCATATGTAGCAGAGAACAGCCTTGTTAAGGCACCAGTGGAAGGGGAAGCCAGTGGTCATGCCAAGGTTGACCCCTACTGCAGGGGAATATGGGGAGGGCAGTAAGGGGGATGGATGGGAAGAATACCACTATGGGGAGGGGGAGGGGACATGGTCTTATGGACAGGAAACCTGGAAAGGGAATAACATTTGAAATGTAAGTAAAGAAATATATCTAATGAATAAATAAATAAATAATAACGAACACAATGCAGAATAAACATATACTGAACCAGTTTGTATTTTGAAACTATATAAAATACACTAAAACATATAAAGTACTATCTCATTGATATGATACAACACAAAATAGAATAATCACTGAAGGAAGTCCTCAGACTCAGATAGTATACAAAGTCAAAGAGTGTTTATTCTACAGAAACAACCAGTATGCAGGGATCAACCATTCTCCAAAATAGAGACCCCAGACCAAGGCATGCAGGTCTTCTTATGGGGAACTAAGGGAACTCTAGAAGAATTAAGTAATCTCTAATGTGATTGGCAGGAGCCAAAGCAGTGACATTAGCATAAGTTTGATTGGCTACTATGTTAGTTCATCTATATTTAAAGAGTGGGTTAGGCAATCTCAAATTCCATTGGTGGGTACTGAGGAGGTCACAAATGTAGGCTTCTGATTAGATTGTGTCAGGTGGTCGGTGGCCCGCATTCCTATGTCATAAGTGCTTAACTACTGGATGACAGGACTTCCCAGCACAGATGGTCCATCCTGAGATAAGATACCCATTCCTGCAGTTATCCCCAGGCTGTTCTTTAGGAGGGGGTTTTATGACCTTGCTTCTTGATTTTATGGTCTGTTCCTGGAGCTGGTGCCTTATGGCCTTCTTTTTAAAATCAGGCCTGGTCCTTCAATGGAGACAAATGGGTTTATATTGTCCTTTCAAGATAATTAGCAAAACATTAACGATAGAGTAGCAAGTCTTTGCTAGAGTTCTGATCAAGAATGACATATGGAACTCAAAATGTCAAAAGACACTTTACATAAGATACAATGTAGGTTTTAGAAATACAAAATAGGCAAAGAACTCCTTTTTAAAACAATATCATAATAACTTGTCATTAATGCATACTATATAAAGAAATAAAGTCAGAGATAAGGTACAGAGAATAAAATGTCAAGCCATTTCAATCCTCCAAGTCACTGCCAGCAGTGAAAAAGAGCATAATGAAATAAGTCCTAGAAGATGCCGAGTGAAAAAATGTTGGCCCTAGAGTTGGACCTAGAACCAATGTATTATTTATCTGTGAGAGATGAATAGAGGCATTGCTAGAAGTGTAAATTCTCAAAAGTTTTACCATGCTAGACATTCACTGAAAAACACTAAAAGCAAAAAGTTAATTAAAATCTAGAGAAACTTGTAAGTATGTGCACATGAGGCACTATGTAAATGTCAATGTGAAACACAGATCTCACTTCAATGAAAATACAATTTACTATTGAGACAAAAATGAGTGACTATGACATAAATGTGTTGGTGCGTACATTGAATTGCAGGTAATTACAGCACAGTAGAATCCTTTTCTGTAGGTCTTAAGTATTTATGGCTGAGTTATTAATTTTCAGATTGATGAAAATTAGTGGGCTGCTACGCTAATAAATCCCAAGTCTTTTGTTTGTTCCTTTGTTTGTTTCTTTTTTGTTTCGATATTTCCCAGTTGTTGAGAGGGATGGTAAACACTGAACAGAAGTACAGATATTCGGGGGCTGAAGATAGTCCAAGACAGTGTTGTTTGTTATCAGTAATATTCCAAGTCTTTTTTCATAGTCATGAAATCTACATCAGTTGATCAGCTTTACAGAATCTTGTAGGAACATCAGTGCAGCTTTTGTCTAGTTGCATCAGGGTACATATGATATAGATAGATGATATAGATATAGATATAGATATAGATATAGATATAGATATAGATATAGATATAGATATAGATATAGATATAGATATAGATATAGATATATATCATTGTGCTTTAACCTAGCAAAAGCTAAGAGCATCAGGAAAAGTGGTCCATGAACATCCAAAACCCAAACCTGAGTCTTGTGGATGTGGCTGGTCTTCGGGATATGCTGAGAAATAAGGGATCCCAGGTAGAGAACAGAAAACATCTTTTGTATATTTTTTCTGAATATAAGTTTTCCTCAACAACACATTTAACATTTATGGCCTGAATGCATAGGACCTTTGTGAAGAATAAACTAGAAAATACAATGAAAAATTTGTAAGATTAAAGGAAGAAAGATGTAAGTGAAAATATTATGTGACTTCCGTTAGAATCCCAGATCAGAGACAGCTGGAGTCATATTCCTGTGTAGCTCTCTCTATTCCTCTCCTCGTTGCAGACTCTGGGATGTCTGCTGCTGTAGGGAGAGACAGACGTCCTACTGAGAGAAGAGCCTGCCATGAGTCTGAAAACAACACCTCAGGTGGTATTCAGATTCCAAGAGAATCATGTTCTCATTTCCCCAAGGAAGTTTAGAGACCAATAACTTGCAGACTCCCTAGGATATTAAAAGTCACTGGGAGCAAAACATAAGCCTCTTCCTCCCACTGCTATACAAGTAGTAGGGACAGCTGCTTTCAGGCTCATGCTGTGAAACCTTACCCTTTCCTCAGGGACCTATAAGAAGGAGACCAATTCTGCCCCATGGACCTTAACTTTCATCAGAGCCCCTGCCATGATGCTGTCTGTCTGTGTGTCTGTGTCATCAAATTTTAATCAATTTCATATCCAAAGGAGAATCAGCCCTTCAGTGTCTTCCTTAAACTCTAAACTCGAGACCTTTAAGCTTCTCAAACTTCTGAATGTTCCATGCTTGTAGGAAGTCCTGAAGACTTGGTTTATGTTTTATGCTTCAGGTATTTAATTTGGGTGCTATCAGTAGAATTCCAACTCAACCCCTCAAAGTTTGATAGTAATATTTTGAATAATGTGCTTCTTTACACAAATCATTACAGGAGACAGATCAACAGAACAAAACAGGAGTGCCCTAATCTTTTTTTTTTTTTTTTTTTTTATTAACTTGAGTATTTCTTATATACATTTGAGTGTTATTCCCTTTCCCGGTTTCCGGCAAACATCCCCCCCCCCCCTTCTTTATGGGTGTTCCTCCCTATCCTTCCCCCTTGCCGCCCCTCCCCAAAAATCTAGTCCACTGGGGGTTCA
>NC_046160.1:17562008-17664771 GCF_011064425.1 Rattus rattus | reverse complement strand
CGGAGCACACTTTCTCCACCACACAGCCCCGCCCACATGCCACTGCCCACTTTTCTGATCAGCTCAGAATGGTGAGGCTCCTTCTCACACCCGCCAGCATCTGCCGTGCCCGCCCGAGGCCCACCCAGCCATTCTCACTGTCAGGCCTGCTTCTTGACTTCGATGACTGCGTCAACATCTCAACAGCTTGCCACCGAGACTCAGCACCTGTTTGCCTCTGCGTCCATTTTCACTGTTCATTTGGTTTCAAGTTCAATCCTGTCTGTTCTCTCTGAAGTCCCGATTTGGCTTCCATGAACGGATCGGATTTGCCTTCCACTGCCTTTGACTCTCAGTCTCACTCTCCACTGACCTGTCCGCCTGCACACACTGTCCCGGGTTCCCAGATTGCTCATGTTAATCCCACAGAACATGAGCATGGAGATCTCTTCCAACTTCCGACGGCCTGATTTCCGTCTCGATCTTTGAGTTCCTGGCATTTCATTTCAGCCTCAGCTCATCCTCCTCCTTCTCCCACCTCCCTCCCGGGTCCACCACTGAAGTTCAGACCAGGCTTCCTCACTGGTGTTTCACCACATTCACACAGTCCAGTCCAGCCTGTCACTGACTTTGAGTTTGTCCCTGTCTTGAAGCTCACCTCGATCGAGAACTGTCCTACTCACATCTCACTCTCAGATCCATGTCTCCCCATCCTCGATCAACCTTGTTCTTTCACCCTTCACTTTCAGATTGCATGATCTATCCAAAATCTCTCAGAACTGATGCCTGATGTCTGTTCCTTTGTCACTTTTCCTTTATTTCTTTTGGCCTGTGATCCTTCGATCCGTTTGCGCTCAGGCTTTGCACTACAATCATATCTTTCTTTAGGTTGAAAACTCTTCATATTCTGTCGAAAATATTCCCAGTCCTGCATGGCTCCCCAGTTCCCATCTCTGCTCTCACTCATTTTGTTCCCGGACGGCCTCACTCTTCCCAGCTCATGTCTCCCACCTGCACTTTGGCCTGTCTCCCTCAACCTGCCTGCCTGTGCCGTCTCTGCGTCTGGCCTGTACCTGACCTGAGCCCTCCTGAACTCCCCTGCTTGTACCCATCACTGGCCTGAATGTTAACCATCAGCCTGAATGCTCCATGCATGGGATTCCAGCTCACCTACGTCACTCTCCACACTTTAGTATGCAGGCCTTATGTCGAACTGATCTGATCAATCAGTCTGCACTGCACACAGGGTTTCAAACAATTAAAACTATCTTAACTTTCAGAAAATCAGTGCACTCCCACTGCAGAAATGCCTGTACTTTTTCCTTGGTTGCCAGATGCTCAAGTTTGTCCTCACCAGCCTGGCTGTTGTCTTCAGATCTGCCCATCCCCATGTCACTTTATTTGTAGAAAACGTTCTACTCTGAGATAATTTTACCACAGTCCTCGATGGCTCAATATTCTGAAACATGTCGAGTTGTTCGGGTGGCATCTGTCTCCCTCTTCCATTCGAGTCTCGCACTGCTGAGTTAGAATGGGCTCTGCTGTTGTTAGATGTAACACAGACATTCGCGGTTTTGGAGTCCACAAAATGATTTGAATCCACACATCCCACTGCTTTCCTCACCAGCTCACTGACAGACAGCACATGCACCAGCAAACTTGAAGCTGAGAACAAAACCACAAGGGGGGAGTGCCCACATCCACCCACCACCCCAGATTTCATCAAACACCTGCACCTCGCTCTGTCTCACTGCCTCACTCCTCGGGAAAACCTCCTCCTCCTCCTCCTCCTCTCATCTCACTTGAACAGCCATCTGGTTCAAAGCCACTGATTGAACAGTCTTGTAGTCTCTGCACACACACAGCCTCAGACTCACCAAGTAACTGACTGGATCCCCAGCCTTAATCATGGTGGCACACGGCCTTCACACACCACCTCCAGATGCCACCACACGCCCACCCACAGCCTTCCAGCCTCTCACTTTGATGCTCCTTTCCAAACTGACCTTCTGCAGGTCAGCCTCAAGGTCGTCTTGACGATGGCGTAATCCAGCAGTGCATGGTCTGGGCTCAGGACATGGCTCCGGGTACAGGCCATCTTACTTACTCCTGTTACCAGCCACAAAAGCCTGGCATTTCTTTGAACGTCAATCTGAACATGACTCTCTGTTTCACATCCCAGTTCATCTTGAATTTCCAGCTCTCACCATTTCCTGGCTCTTCCACACCTGTTAACAGACTGCAAGAAAGAAAGAAATATTTATGTGTAATCATGAACAGATAATTACAACAACAACTATACATGTATAGCTTCCCACCTTCCACTGTCACACAAACTTTCCTCCATCTCAAACACACTCTGATCCTGCAAACCGAGTTCAGGCAGTCCTGCAATGAACAAGTCCCTAGAATCAGCCTTGTTCAACAGCTGATTTCAAATCTGCAGAACTCACAATCTTCTCAATGGGATCTTTGTTCTCTTCCTAAAGATCGTTTCCTCTCTTTCAAGCCCACACCAGACCATTTGCTTGGTAGACCCCTTTCCATCCTTTTACTCTGAGATAGTGTCTGTTATTTTTAATGAGTTGTGTTTCTTCTATGCAGCAAAAAGCTGGAACTTGTTTGCATATCCAGTCTGTTAGCTTATATCTTTTTATAGGTGAGTTGAGTTCATTAATATTGAGAGATATTAAAGACAGATGACTGTTGGTTCCTGTTATATTTGCTTTTGTAGGTAACTTTATGTTCTTGTGGTTTTCTCCTTTTGGGTTTGCTGTGAGATGCTTAATATATTGTCTTTGGTGAACTGTTCTATGCTGTCCCCAAACTCACCATGCAGCCCCAGCTGGCTTCAAATTTGCAATCCTCCTGCCTTAGCATTGAGTGCTAAAATTGTTGGAATGTGTCACCTCAACTGACTTTGATTTTCACTTCTTTGTATTGAGTCTTATTTTAGCTCCTCCTTTCTCCTTTCTTTGAAGAGTATTCTATTTTCATTTTATAGCTGCAACATCTCTTTATCTCTGAGTTTACTAACATTTGCTTTCTTCTACTTGTTCCCAAAAGAGTCCATTTTCCCTAACTCACTCATCCTAATTGATTACTTACATTTTGGTATCCACCATTCATACTAGATATTCTTCCGGTAATCCTTATATGTGAGAGGGAGGTTAGAAAGGATTAGAAAAAGATGTGAGGATGATTGGAGATTATCCTTTGAATACTGAACCACATGGTGATTTTACTCGATCTTTTTACTAAAGGGCTCCTGATGGGATTTGCTTGAATATTTTCACTTAAGGTGTCCAATTTATTCAGGAAATAATATTTTTTAATTATCCTGTCTGATGTTGTCAGACTTCTGTGAGCCAAATTAAGAGATCTGGGACAAAGAAATGTTCAACATCCTTAGTCATCAGGGAAATGCAAATCAAAACAACCCTGAGATTCCACCTCACACCAGTCAGAATGGCTAAGATAAAAAACTCAGGTGACAGCAAATGCTGGCGAGGATGTGGAAAAAGAGGAACACTCATCCATTGTTGGTGGGATTGCAAATTGGTACAACCACTCTGGAAATCAGTCTGGAGGTTCCTCAGAAAATTGGACATTCCATACCTGAGGACCCAGCTGTACCTCTCTTGGGCATATACCCAAAAGATGCTCCAACATAAACAAAGACCCATGCTCCACTATGTTCATAGCAGCCTTATTTATAGCCAGAAGCTGGAAAGAACCCAGATGCCCTTCAACAGAGGAATGGATTCGAAAAATGTGGTACATATACACAATGGAGTACTACTCTGCTATCAAAAACAATGACTTCATGAAATTCATAGGCAAGTGGAATGAACTAGAAAATATCATCCTGAGTGAGGTTACTCAATCACAGAAAAATACACTTGGTATGCACTCATTGATAAGTGGATACTAGCCAAAAAGCTCGAATTACCCAAGATACAATCCACAGACCACAGGAAGCTCAAGAAGAGGGATGACCAAAATTCGGATGCACCCACTCCTTCTTAAAATGGGGAAAATATCCATAGTAGGGGATATGGAAGCAAAGTTTAGAGCAGTGACTCAAGGAATGGTCATTCAAAGTCTGACCCACATGTGGTTCATATATATACAGCCACCAAGACTAGATAAGATTGATGAAGCTAGAAAATGCAAGCTGAAAGGAACTGGATATAGATCTCTCCTGAGAGATACATCCAGAGCTTGTCCAATATAGAGGTCAATGCTAGCAGCAAGCCACCGAACTGAGAATAGGACCCCCTTGGGGGGGGGAATTAGAGGAAGTACTGAAAGAGTTGAAGGAGCTTGCAACCCCATAAAAACAACAATGTCAACCAACCAGAGCTTCCAGAGACTAAACCACTACCATAAAACTATACATGGACTGACCCAGGGCTCCAACTGCATATGTAGCAGAGAATAGCCTTGTTGGGGTACCAGATGAAGGGGAAGCCCTTGTTCCTGCCAAGGTTGGGCCCCCCAGTGCAGGGCAATATGGGGGGGCAATAAGGGGGATTTATAGGGAGAGGGGGAGGGGAAGGGGAAGGGAAAGGAAGGGGGCTTATGGACAGGAAACCAGGAAGGGGAATAACCTTTGAAATGTAAGTAAAGAAATATATCTAATAAAAAATTAAAAAAAGAGATCTGGGACAAAATAAACACAGATTCTATATTTTCATTATTACCTGTAACAGATGATTCAAGTCTGAAGGTTCTCTATTTCCAAATATTCTTCTTTTTAAATTTAATACTGTGTGTAATGTATGTTGGTCATATCTACCTCCTACTTCCTGCTTCCAGCTTTCCCAATATACCCCTAACATATCTGTCTCCCAATTTCACGATGCCTTTCTTTCTTTCTTTCTTTCTTTCTTTCTTTCTTTCTTTCTTTCTTTCTTTCTTTCTTTCTTTCTTTCTTTTTTTCTTTCTTTCTTTCTTCCTTTCTTTCAGCTAGTGCTGTTCAGTTAGTGCTGATACTACGCACATGGGTACGGAATCTGCTGAAGCATAGACAACCTACTATGGCCACTCCCCAAAGAAAAGTGACTTTCTCTTCCCCAGAAACCATCAACTTCCAATAGCTCCTTGACTAGGGGTGAGGTCTGAGGATCTTATGTGGTTAAACATAGATGCTGTGAGATCATTTGGGCAAAAGTTATGTCTGGTCCAGAGGACAGCATTTTGATGCACTCCTCCACACCCTCTGGTTCTTATATTCCTGCCTCCTCTTGTGAGATGTTTCCTGACCCTCATGGGGTGGGACAGATGTCCTAAGGCTGAGTACACACAGTCACTTGCTTTTGGCACTTTGAATAATGAATCTCTGCGTTAACTATTACCCACTGCAATAAGAAGCTTGATCGACCCGGGTTGAGAGCAGCACAAATCTACAGATATAAACACAGATATTTAGAATACAGGCACTTTGACACCGTTTATGGAAATATTGATAGGTTCTCCTTTGAGCCTGACTTCCCTACTTATTGACTTTGACCTTGCTTACAGTTCTAGCCATTGATTCTCTCCTGTGGAGCAGGTATCAAATCTAGTAAAAAAAAAAGAGCAACTGCTTTCCTCCAAACAGTCTTGCCACCGGTGCACTGGAGGACATATCACATGAATGCTAACATTCATGCTAAAGGTTGAATTTCCTGGTCAGTTAGAAGTTTGATTTCTGTGTCCTGACATCAAAGTTTGTTGTGTGTCACGTCTTCAGAAATAGGATCTTTCACACAAGCAAGAGTAATTCCAATATCCTGTCCTATCTTGGGTACCTCTAGGACCTTACTTATTAGTAGCTGATAGGTAGGTAACCCAAGCCTAGCGCAGAGATATTAATTTAGTGATTCATATCTTCTGGAACCAGCATTGTTTATCCATGTATGGTACTTTTCTTCGAACTCTTTTACAACTAACAATGCTTTAATTAATTTACAAACTAATGGGGTTTCATAAGGTTTCTTCATATACTATTTGTTTTGTTTAGCTCCCCCCTTCCCCCTTAGTCCCATCTCTGCTTAACTTTTGATCAAGACTCCAGTACGAGGTCATATAACTGAATGCAGTTACTTGGTAACTTGGTAACAGGAAAAGATTTCTCAGTGCACAATGACCAAAGATTAAGTGTGCCATGAATTCAATGTGTAATGAATTCATAGTGTTTCTGGACATTCCTGCCTATGTTGCACTCATGACATCACTGCTATTCTGAACAACATATCTACTTAGTGCATATAATGTTGATGAATACTGCCAGACACATCTCAGCTCATGCCATTACATGCTGTGAACTGCAGTGTTTCTACTGGACATATAAATTTCTTTCTGGAAACATAATACCTTGATTATGGGAAACTAAGGCTAATATTTTCTACTATTAGCCTTCAACGTTTGAAAACTAGGATGTCTGGTTTTTGAAAAATTAATCTTAGAGGTGCTGACTTGAGTTTCATAGAAACTTATTAAACAAAATTTGGCTTGGGATCAGAACAGAATTCTTAACAACAGAAATGTCCTTAACTACGTTCTGTCATTTTGAACTAATGGGAAGCAGCAGTCTTGGCACTGACAATTTTAAAATCAAAATATTGATCAACTCTGAGAAATAGTGAGGACGTTCTAATCCTATAATATTAAATATTCAGCCAAGATTTAGTTCATTATGCAAAAATAAGACCATATACCTTTTTAGTATGCAAGTTTGCTTCCATAAGGCCATTTTCATGTAAGACTATAACGTACTTTTAACATATTCCCTTTCCTTCATAACTCACTACCTTACTCTCTTTCCCTTACCCATACCCTCCCTCCTTCTCTCCTCTTCCATTACTTTCCTTCCCCCTGGACACTTTTGTTTTTATTTTATATCATCTCATTGTAATTCAATGGAGGATGTGAGCCATAGACTCACACATTGGAGCACTTGGTCCCCACGTACTGTTTGTGAAGACCTTAGAGCCTTTAGGACAGTGCTTCTCAACCTTCCTAATGCTGTGATCCTTTAACACAGTTCTCCATAAAATTACTTTCACTGCTAGCTACTTTATTACTCTAATTTTGCTGCTGCTATGAATTGTAATGTAAATATTTGATTTGCATGATATCTGGTATTTGACCCCTGAAGGGGTCACAGCGAGAACTATTGCTTTAGGACGTAGAGCTTTGCTGGAGAAAGTAGTTCTCTAGGTGTGGGCCTTGAGGCTTTGTAGCCTGGCCTCACTTTCTCTTCTCCTTTTACAAACTCTTGAGTATAGATCCAATGTGACCAGCCAGTCCCCTTCCCTGCCTGCTGCCTGGCAGTCCCTGTGAGATCAACTGTGTCCTTCTGGAACTGTGAGCCAAATTAAATCCTCCCTCCCTTATGTCGTTTTTGTCAGGTGTTTGTTTATTTTTGTCTTCTACAATGGTAGAAAATTAAATACGTCTGTACACATATTATCTTATGTAAGTGTGAGAAAATGAGACAAATGAAAGAAATGAGATTGACCTAATATGCCGAATACTACCAGTGATTTGTATACCTATTTTTACCTATATATTTGGGATCATGTAAAATTTCTTAATTAAAATAGAAAAGTAATAAAGTTTAAAAACATAATTAAAGTTTAAAAGGAATTGCTCTATTTTATTCTATTCAGAGACCTAGACTCTATTTGAAGGAAGGATGAGTTTGGAAATATTTTTCACAAACATACCCTCAGCCCGTTTTCTTAGTGTGAAGTGTATTTTTAGTAAGCATGAGCTTTGGGTGATTTTGTGTTATGAAATAATTTATTCTCATTATGTAGAAATCTAAATAGTCAACTATGCAACAAGGTATGCCCAATATCTTCATTACATTTTATTTTTATCTGTTCTTAAAGATGTATTAATTCTTGTTTTATATCTATGAGTATTTTGCTTGCATATATGTCTGTGCATCACATGCATGCAGTGTCCACAGAGGACAGAAGAGGGCATTAATCTCCTGGAACGGGAGTTACAGATGGTTGTGAGCCATAGCGTGGTTTTTGGGAATCAAACCTGGGTCTTCTGGAAGAGCTCCTATTGTTTTTAATCATTGAGCCATCTCTCCAGTCCTTTTATTATTTTTAAATAGATGGTAGAAGTAATTTTTAAAAATAATAGCGCTGGGGGTGTAGTTCAATGTATAATGCATGTTATATGTGAGAACCTAGCAGCTTCATTTTCTCTGATGATATTAGCATAAGGTTTTTAACACTTCACATTCTTTATCAAGAATCAGAAATTTTCATAAATTGAACTTGGCACGGAACACCACTTGCTCTCGATACAGCAATAGATTACTGTGTAATAAAGCATTCATCTTTTTCCTGAATTCTGGGTTCTTCTTGATGGATCTACCTTTCTCTGGATTGATATTACATCATACTGTGACTGTATTCCAGATAGTATGGATTCTTGCTGCTACCTTGTTTTATTTTATGGCTTCTTTTCTTTATATGTCTTTGATTTGGACTGTTCTCAGAGCCTGGGTACCCCTCCTCAACCATTTCTGGTGATCATTATCATAATAATTCACCCTCATTGTTCACTTTCTATGTTTTGCCTTGTTTGTTAATCTTTATTTTGCTATCCATTTATTCATTTACATCTATCTATCTATCTATCTATCTATCTATCTATCTATCTATCTATCTATCTATATCTTCTACAGTTTGACATAATATGTTAGATTAAGAGTATATAAAAGTAAGCAAAACAGACATTGTCCTTGCCAACATAGTTGTGATAATTCAGGGTAGACATCTTAGTTAAATGTTAAATAAATAGCTACATAAAAGATATAAGTTGTGAGTTGTGTTGAAGATTTATGAAGGGAATTGATAGTATCTGAGAAACCAAGGAATTCTTTTCTGTCTAAGAGATAGTTATGATAAAATATGAAGATGGGTTGGAGCTAGGACATTTTTAGCAAAGAAAACCACAATGGAAAAATCAGCAAATGTAGAGAGCAAGGGACAATTTAGGAGCACAAAGGACCAGATCAAAGAGAGAATAAGATGGGGTAGTGCAAGGATAGAGACTTAAGACAGATCAAGTCAGACATAATCACCCAATTAAAGGAATTCAGGACGTTATAAATTAATGAAATCTGTGGAGTGCTTGATGTGGGAGAATCTGTAAGTAGATTTGTGTTTTTACAAGCTCACTCCACATGCAGGGAACAGGACATCTTGGAATAATAATGGGTATATCTAAGAAGTAGTTGCAATCCACACATAGGGTGTATGTTGATGGATTGACTTCCACATAGCAAAGGTGACAGACAGAATGACCGAGAAAACATTACAGGTAAGATGGACAGTGCTTGGGGATTTGGGGAAGGATTTGGTTAGCCTCAGTAGATCTTGGTGGTATTCCCTAACTATTCTGTCCCATGTTAGGATATTTGGATAATGCAAGGTAAAGTGTGCTGTTGTGCACATGTGCTACCCTGATTCTTCTTAGAGTGGTGAGAAGGAAGTAGGCCTCTGTCATCTCTGTTTGCAGTTCATTTACTGCAACGGCTCAGCCCAGTAGAAGAGAGAAACAGTGCTTGATTCTGATTTGGTGGATCAGACTGTGACTGCAAGTTAGGCTTCTTTTCAATGTGGTTTAGAATATTTTAAATTTCCTTCTTTGCATCTAGCGAGTCACTTTTAAAGTTGTATGAAGACATGGGAGATATGGAAAATGTAAAAATATTTGGGGGAACAAAGGATCCATTGAGAAATCTGTTATTAGGATTATGTGTCATTTCCTCTCCTTACTCAAAGGTTCACCCATTTCTCTTACTTCATACAAGGAGAACGATTTGAGTTAACAAAGGACCCAATGAGTGCCAAGAACCATTAGTGTTGCTGCATGCTTTGTAGATGGCTGTGGTCTGTGTCCAGCTCTTCCCTGTGGGGTAGCCTATCTCCATGCTCCCCACATATGTTATATGTTTGTGGAACAATCTTTCTTATTTAGCACATTGGTCAGCATTTATCTTCTTGGAGAATTAATCCACCTCAGATCGTAAGACATTGCTTAATAAATGTCAAGGTTACCTGCTACCTAACTCAAAGATTCATTGAAAAGGTCCCTCTTAATTCATTAGAACAAATGCCATAGGACGTTTTGGAAGGTGAACAAAGAGCTCATCTTCTATTGTCACAGATTTCAAGTACTCCAAGACCCTAGACTTAAAACTGGACTCTACCACCTAGCTTGTTTGAAGATCACAAAACGCCTACTGGTACATTCTTGGATGATTCTAGGGACTTTTATTTCTTCATTTTTGTGGGGGGAAACTTAAGTAATTGGAAGGTATCACCAGCAAAGGACAACCATTTGCATGCTGGTCTTTCTTTCTGACTCAGGGTGACTACAGGACTGCAGAGTGATATCCTCCAGCCTGCTTCCATGATCTTCTTACCTGAACTTCAGTTTTAGCTCTGAAGTGACTATGAATTGCAGCTAATGAAATTCTAGGAACAGTTGTACAGGAAGCAAAGGCCAAACAATTTGGGATCAAATTTGTCAAGGAGCATTTCACAAAATGACATATTTTTTTTTATTCTTCATCATACTTATAATTCAAAAGTGAGTCTAAATGTCAGATCTTGTCCTGATATATTTCTTCTCTGTCTGACAGAATTAGGCTCTCTACTTGGGGTACAGATGGCCCTATTCCTTCTTTCTAAAATACAACTCACAACATGATATTGTAAATTTCCCACTTCTTGGAGGGAAAGGATTTTACTGTTACTCATCTTTGAATGTACTGTTCCTATCCGAGGTCATGGTTTCATCGCAAGAGCAGCACACATTTGTTGAGTGAATAATAAATACCCCATTAAGAGCATGTGGTTTTATGTAAGCTGAAACATTTTTAACTTTGAACATGTATTAATTAATTTCTGTGACAAATCCTCGGTATTTCAGAGGATTAACCAAATAGAACGTATTTTCAGTCACATGACAACCATTTGGTGGGTAATGATTAGTGGGTAGGAAGTTTTTAATACCTTACACTTCTTTCTTATAACTGCATGCTTCTAGGCATAAGTTGGAAGCCTATATCTGTGACGTAGAAATTCCTGGGCACACTCTTGTGTAACAGAAATGTCTGCTGCCTTTGTCAAGACATGTCCTTCTTATTAATCTATGTACCTAACATTAATTTGAGAGTTTTCTATGTGCAAGAATATGTTCTAAGCACTTAGGATGTAACAGTAAGCAGATTCCTTTGCCTGGAAAATTTACATTTTAGTGGTAGTAAATAACAAACAATAAGCAAACTAAATGACATTGTTTAGTATTTTGGGATGTGATACATGTTATAGAAAAGTACAAAGTCTGGCAAGGCAAAGGAAATCAGGTATATCTAGCAGGGCTTCTTGAAAGATTATATATTATATTTATTTTTATAAATATAATAATATTTATAATACATAATTATACCAACACATTATATTAATATATTACATAATAATATGATGATATAATAGTAATTATTATATTCTGTTATATTGAAGAGGGCTTCTTTGAAATCAGGTGCCACGGGGTAGTATGAAGTCTTTCCTAAACATAACCAATTTACAGATATGTATATACTGCACACAGAAAGATCTCATTGCCTAGCCTTCATCATTACTTTCTATAGCACCACATTCCACTAGACCAAATTAACTATGTAGACTCCAGACTCCAAGCTATTTCATTTCCTTTTCTTCAAAATTGTATCATTTAAAAAAAGTTCATATCTGTGTATATTATGTGTTGAACAGGTTCCTCTCTGTCTCCATTTCTTTCTTATGTGCTACTATCTTTGTTCCTTGGTTCGACACATAAACATTTTCTTTTCTTTCTTTGCAGTCCTGTTGGCAGAACCTAGGGTATAGCATATGCTAAGCAAGCATTTTACCACCAAGCTACACCTGTAGTCTGATTGAAACAATTATTATCTCTCTTCTTAGTTTTTAATAATTAGAATGCTTTGTGGGTATGGGGGAAGGATTGTGGAAGGGAGTGACCAGGAGGGAGGCAGCGAGTAGGATATAAATGAGTAAGTAAAAACACATTACATTAAAAAATAATTGGAATGCTTCTTCTCTGTCAACTAATGAGCATAGGTTCCAGAGCTCATCTCTAGACTTTGTGTCCTTTTGATGCCAGTGATGAGGGCTGGAGAGGCCTCACGGGGAGACATAAAGAGGAGATTCATATTCAGTGTTTCTAGGTACTTCTGGTAATTCAAAGATGCAATAAAGAACTTCTCAAGAGTCACATCGGCACATTAAATACAGACTTTAAAGGAGGGGATGCTTGTTCATGAGCTAGGGCAAGGAGGGGGGTCATGAATTCCCAGAATGTGAAGTTGATGAGACTTCTACATTATTTGAATTTTAGTCTGGACTGCTTACATCATGCATCTGATGTAGAAACTGTAGAAAACGTTTCAAAGAAAGAGTACTCAGACTTGCCAAATGTGGCTGGTAGGTGGGGTGGGGTGAGTAAGATGTGGCCTGAGGTTGCCGGAGCCATTGTCACTGAGCCCAGACCATGCTGCTGCTGGCCTGTCACCCACCGTTCACACACTATCGGTCCCAAAAGATTCACAGTCTAAGATGGCAACCTTCAAGGACCAGCTAATTATGAATCTTCTTAAGGGAGAACTGATTACACAGAAGAAGATTACAGTTATTGGGGTTGGCATGGCTTGTGCCATCAGTATCTTAATGAAGGACTTGGCGATGAGCTTGCCCTTGTTGATGTCATGGAAAGACACGCTGAAGGGAGGGATAGCATCTCCAGCCTTTTCCTCAGAACATCAAAAATTGTCTCCAGTAAAGACTACAGTGTGACTGCAAGCTGGTCATTATCACCGCGGGGGCCCGTCAGCAAGAGGGAGAGAGCCGACTCAATTTGGTCCAGCGAAACGTGAAAATGTTCAGGTTCATCATTCCCAATATTGTGAAATACAGTCCATACCACAAGCTGATCATTGTCTCAAATCTAGTGGATATCTTGAACTACGTGGCTTGGAAAATCAGTGACTTTCCCAAAAGCCGAGTCGTTGGAAATGATTGCAGTCTGGAGTCATCTCGGTTCCCCTACCTGATGGGAGAAAGGCTGGAAGTTCACCCGCTGAGCTGTCATGGGTGGGCCCTGGGGCAGCATGGTGGAGCGGTGTGAATGTTGCTGGCATCTCCTTGAAGATTCGGAACCCAGAACTGGACACTGATGTAGGTGAGGAGCAGTGGAAGGATGTTCACAAGCAGGTGGTTGACAATGCCTGCGAAGTGATCAAGCTGAAAGGTTGTACATCCTGGGCCATTGGCCTTTCTGTGGCAGACTTGGCTGAGAGCATAATGAAGAACCTTAGGAGGGTACATCCCATTTCCACCATGATTAAGGCTCTCTATGGAATCAATGATGATCTCTTCCTCAGTGTACCTTGTCTCCTGGTAGAAAATGGAATCTCAGACGTTGTGAAGGTGATTCTGACTCCTGAAGAGGAGGTCCACCTGAAGAAGAGTGCAGACACCCTCTGGGGGATCCAGAGGAGCTGTAGTTCTGAAGTCTTTCTGGTGTCCTAGCAGTTCCCTGTCCAGGCTTCAGTGCAGTTTCTATGGAGACCACATGCTGTCTCTGTCTGACTTGAGTTGTGGTTAGTACACTTGGTTAAGGTAGTCTGGGGAAAAATCTCAATTCCCACAGCTCTACCCTGCTGCTAAGTGAACCTATGTAGTGGTAACCTGGTTATTGCGACAGTCCCACTGTCTCCAAGACCACTGCCAGCTGTGTGCAGACTTCGATCATCCCGTGAGCCTGCTTCATTGTTGCGCTGCGAACCCTCACCATACATGCCTAGGCCAAGGAGTTCCCAGTTGCCATAACCTGGCTCCAGTGTGTAAGTCTCTTCTGCACATCTTATGCATAAATGTTTTACAGGATATTTTATGTATTATATGTCTGTAGTGTACATTGCAATATTATGTGAAATGTAAGATCTGCATACGGATGGTACAACCAACTACTCACGTGCCAAGGAAAACAGCAAATCAACCTTGAACAGTGACAAAAAAGATGTGGACTGAGAACAATCAATGGCTTTGGAAAACCAGATGCAATTGCTGATCTTGGCAAGACCCATTTCTGAAGAGTCATGGGGTAAACAACTGTTCCAAGGGGGTAGAGGAGAGATGAAAAAAGAGGAGGAGGAGGGGGGGGGAGGAGGAGGGGGGGGGGGAGGAGGAGGAAGGGGGAGGAGGAGGGGGAGGAGGAGGGGGGAGGAGGAAGAGGAGGAGGAGGAGGGGGGAGGAGGAGGAGGAGGAGGAGGAGGAGGAGGAGGGGGAGGAGGAGGAGGAGGAGGAGGAGGAGGGGGGAGGAGGAGGAGGACAATGACAAGTATATAGTATTTTTTCCAAGGAGTAAAGGGATAGAGAAACAGTATGTATAAGGATAAACAAGGAATATTATTGCAAATTATTTTGTTTTTTTAGCTGTCTCCTTTTTCTCTTCCCTTCCTCTTCTTCTCCCTCCTATTCCTCTTCCTTGTTCCCCTTTGCTGCCTTGTCGTCTTTTCTATTTTCTGTGTTTGAGAAAAGTTCTAGCTATATAACTGACTTTACTGGAACATTTTACATAGACCAGTCTGGCCTCAGACTCAAGATCATTCTTCTATGCCTCCCTCCTGTGTGCTGGGAATACAAGTGCATACTACCATGCTTGACCTTAAACTTCTCTCCTTCATAAGCTGGTTTGCCCAACATTTGTTGTGGAGGTGGAAAAAATGACTTACTCAGCTATTGAAGGGAGTAGAGAAGGGATATTATTGACATGGGAGAGATGTGGCAAATCTAGAATAGAAACCAGCTCTCTTGAGAGTAGAGTGGATAACAGGCACTCCCCCCCCACTTATCTTATTAGACAATTCTGTAGCTTCAAATGTTTTATATTTGGGTGCATAGCTTGTCTGGAAGGATTTTGTTTAAATTCATGCTGTCCTGTCACTATGGTCATTAACAAGACAATGAGAAATGAAGACATGTGCACTGGTCATCAACTTACTTTTCCTATTCTTTGAAAAAGAGCATTTTATAGCATTTGTTTTACATCCCAACTGCAGTTCCCCCTCTCCTCCCAGTCCTCCCTTCCACATCCACTCCTCCTCTGCTTCTCTTCAGAAAAGGACCCACCTCGATGGACCTCAACCACCCATGACATGTCAAGTCGCATTAAGATTAGGTACTTCCTCTTCTTTTAAGACTAGATAAAGCAATCCACGAGGGGAAAAGAGTCTCAAAAGCAGGCAACAGAGTCAGAGACAGCTCCTGCTCCTGCTGCTAATATGAGTCTCACAAGAATATCAAACTACACAACTGTAACAATGTGTGCAGGGCCTAGATAGACCCCTGCAGGCTTCCTGGTTGGTGGTTCAGTCTCTGGGAGCCCCTATGGGCTCTTGTAAAGACATTTTTTTAAAAAAAAGATTATTGGTTTCTGTGTTATATGTACATGGGCACATTGTCTACACATCAAATGAAGGCATCGGATTCTCTTAGATATTTGTAAGCCTCCAGATGGGTGCTGGGAATTGAACCCAGGCCCTCTGTAAGCACAAATGCTCCAAACTGTTGAGCAGTCTCTCCAGCCTTTCTATGTCTTCATTGTCGGTTTGGTGCTTCATCCAGATCCCACCGTGAATAATGAATATCCTCTCAGATACTGATCCAGGGCACCTATTTTTCTTATTATGGATTCAACCAATTTTTATTTATTTTTTAAATCATTTTCCTTCGTTTCTAACTCATTCAAAACCACGAGAAGGACAGATATCTGTGTTACACCCACAGCACCTGCACTGTCGGGCATCTAAGCAGAGTGGAGATGCGGCACGCCTGGCATGCAGAGGGATTTGCTATGCTTGTATGGTGAAAAAAAAATCAATGCATGAAATTGTGTGTGGAGAGAGTGTTTACCTTTAAATTAAGTACCTTTTAGATGTTCCTAGCAAGAGCCTAGGAAATTCATTTCTAACTCGACGAGAGGCAGGGATTCAGATGGAAGGAAGGGGAACTTTAAAGATGCCCACCCAGACAACCATTGTTTTCCTGACACTGTTTCAGAATATTTGAAATAAATGAGGACTGAAAACAAAATTGCATTATACTCAAGTGACTTTAGCGACACAAAATTATTGGTTGATAACGTTTCCTACACAAATGTAAGAGGTAATCATTTTTGTGATATTCGGGGAATACTTTTATCACCTTTGAGAGGGCTTTTATTAGCAGTAATTCCAGTTCCTGCATGTCGGGATCAATGAGAAGTCCGATATTAATCATCTTACAGGCGTCAACCTTGTTTTGGGTGTTTATGCTCTGGGCTTGTGGGTTATAGATTTAAAAGTCCCACGGCCTCCCTGTTCCTGGGTGGAGAAGGCTCTGATCCTTAGGCTGCATTCCACTCATGGTTAGTTTTAGTGTCACACGGTGTTGTGGCTCAGTGCTGGACCTTCTCCTGGACCCAGCATGGCCATTTTGTCTCCAGGTTCTTTGAAGAAGACTGTGTATTGGAGTATCTTGAGCAGGTTCTCCAAACAGGGTTCCCCATAGTGCACTGTGCATTGCCTGATGTTGGCACCTCTGAGGCCAGCTCTTGAGCTGCTGGTGAGCCTGTGCATCCAATCCCGGGTTGTTAACCTGGCCTTCTCTGTCTATTCCTAGGCCTTTAACCATCCCAATACGGGAGCTTCCATCCTACCCTCTGAGGAAATATGCCTGTGGATCGTCCACCATTGAGGAGTGTATTTTTTTATCGAGGGTTGAGAAGGATCTGGCTCTTTGAGCATAGAGCTTGAGCTTTTGCTTAGCCTCATCTACAACAACATGAAAAAAATTACAAATCATTTTTTAGGTAGCATTTCCTCTGTTATGGTCCCAGTAAGTCAGAGTAAGCTATCTATTTTACCAAATGCACTGATTTCTAACACTGCACAGGAATCTCTTTCCACATATAAATAACATGTTAAATTAGGCCTGTGCATGGATCATTGGGCCTGCCATCTTAGAATTTGTGTTTCTGGAAAGTTAGAATAAATACTTAGTTTTGCTGTTTTTAACATTCTTAATTTGTTTCTTCTTTGAAACTGACCTATTTTCACATATCTGACTAGAGATTATGTAGCCAATGTAGAATTCAGCTACTGGTAATTTGTCGGCTTTACCTTGTAAGGGAGAATATTTATTGCAGTTGGCTAAAACACACACGCTCTAAACCAGATTTGGCAAGGAGCACTGTGTTCATGAGCAAAAATTGATCAAATACATCCATTTATTCTGTTTCTCCTTAGTGTTCACTATCAAACTCTCACACTCACCCAGATGCCCGATAGGACTGAATCCCATGAAAGTTCTTCGTTTTTGTTATTTTGGATTTTAGACTATGTGACCAGAACATATTTAGACTCTCAGGAGACAATCCTACTGAGGAGTTGGGAAATGAGCACAATTAGGATCAGTTCATTGACCGCAAAGATTTTTCCTGTATACTGCTGATCATGTAAACCTGTGTGTTCAAAGGCACCGTGTGTTTCCCTGCATTTGGACAATCACCTTGCCTTTGGTATATATAACCAAAGCGAGGGAAACAGAATACTATTAGAATTAATATACAGACTCATTAAAGAGAACTAATGTGCTGTGTTTGCATTGTCTGTTTTTACATTTTTATTAAAATTTTAAGCTAGCATAGGAAAAATGAGCTTCATTATGGTATCTTCATACACATATATCATTGTACTTTGCTCACATGTGCCTCCATTGTGCATTGCCTTAATGCATGTATTTATAGTCCTGCATGATTTTCTTAAATGTTATAGATAGTGCTTTTCTTCTAAGGGAATTGCCTGGATGTGTCTGAAAAGAAGCCATAGCTTCATGGCAAATCAATGGAAATTTGAGAGAGGGATATCACCATCTGGTCCAACAGGCTAAGTGGCTTTGGGCAAGCCATTACAAAGGTGGTGATGGGCTGGGTTAAATCATTTGTTTCTCATAGTGCTTGAAAATCCCCCATGGAGTGGCGAAAGCTACCAATGCCAAGACACTATCCCAAATCGATGAAATTGAATGTTGTCTCCTGGAGTCTGAAACTGGCTTTGTGTAGCAGCTTCTCTGTGTGATTTGTGGCAGGATTGAGAACCACTGGGCTGAATGATCTGTAAACATTTGCCCAGTTCTTGCCATGCATAAATTATTTCATTCTACTTTCCTTGGAAGGAACTTTCCAGGCTATTAGTTGCTTTATTCAGATTGTTGGTGGAATTTCCCTTTCCAACATAAACATTTAAATGTTATGTAGTAATTCAAAGAAATAAACATTTAATTCTTCACTTTTTCAACTGCTAGCAATACATGTCTAGAGAGTCAAGCCATTTGCCGGTTAGCTGATATGCCAGTCAATATACAAGTAAACAACACTATTGAGTGTCTAAAAGTTACTTGACCATTGTGTCTGTGACCCAGTGGCCTGATTGACTCCTTCAAGTGGTTGTTCTGTCTCCCCTGACCCCCAGAACCATCAGAAACCCATTGATTCAAAGACATCCTTTAACTTGACATATAGAAAACCTTTGAGTACAACTCTAAACTTGAAGGATGCTGGGTGGTGCTAATGAGGAGCTGGCTTGGAAAACATTGATTACATTGATCTACTCTAAATCTTTATAGAATGTAAAATATCACTTAGACTGCATCTAGTTAATTGGCATATGTATGATATCGTACAAGCTGTGCATCTTGGGCAAATTAATTATCTTTTCTAAGCCAAAATTTTAATGTACAATGTGAACCTAATAATAGTGCATTTTAATTGGATTATACTGACACTTGGTTGAGAAGACTCATGTAAAAGGGTTAGCTTATTGCTTTGTACATGCTAATCACTTAAAAAATATTCCCTGGGACCCACAACTCTGCTCAGGGCAGATCTGGTGCTCCAGATCCCCTCCTAAACCCAAAGTCAGCTTGAACCATCATAACCAGTCTCATAGGTGAGCCCCCCACCCCACCTCAATACCTACCCTAGCTAGGACCCCTATGGGGCCCAGTGGATGCAGGACCTATCTGCCCTGCCAGAAATACATCTTCCTTCTGGTCCACAATTGCACCTGGGGGAAGTTCAGGTGCTCCAGCCCACCAACCCCTGCCCATGCCCTGAGACAGATAGACTCCCAGGAGGACTATGACAACCAGGCTCACAGGCTCACAGATCAGGTACTCTAGACCCCTTCCTAAACCCAGAGACAGCCTGACTTGGGGAGTTCCATCATAACCAGGCTCCCAGGAGGAACAGGCTCCAGTCAGAGAGAACAAGGCCAGTTAACACCAGAGATAACAAAAGGCAAGCACAAGAACATAAGCAACAGAAACCAATGCCAGTTGGCACCACCAGAAACCAATTCTCCCACTACAGCAAGCCCTGCATACATTAACACAACTGAAAAACAAGATTTTGACCTAAAAATCCCATCTCATGAAGATGATAGAGAACTTTAAGGAGAACATAAATAACTCCCTTAAAGAAGTACAGGTGAATAGTAGAAGCCCTAAAAGAGGAAACACATAAATCCCTTAAAGAAATACAGGAAAACAGAATCAAACAGGTGAAGGAATTGAATAAAACCACCCAGGAACTAAAAATGGAAATAGAAACAATAAAGGAATCACAAAGGGAGGCAACCCTGGCCATGGAAAACGTAGGAACTAGATCAGGTATTACAGATGCAAGCATCACCAACAGAATACAAGATGTAGAAGAAAGGATCTCAGTCATAGAAGATACCATAGAAGATACTGACATAACAGTCAAAGAAAATACAAAATGCTAAAAGCTCCTAACTCCAAACATCCAAGAAATTCAGGGCACAATGAAAAGACTAAACCTAAAAATAATAATAGAAAAAAGCCAATTCAAAGGGCCAGAAAATATTTTCAACAAAATTATAGAAGAAAATTTTTTCAACCTAAAGAAAGATATGGTTGTAAATGTACAAGAAGCCTACAAAGCACCAAATAGATTGGATCAGAAAAGAAATTCCTCCCATCACATAATAATTTATACACTAAATACACAGAACAAAGAAAGAATATTAAAATTGATAAGAGAAAAAAGCCAACTAACATATAAAGACAGACATATCAGAATTACATCAGACTTCTCTAAATGCCAGAAGATCTTGGATAGATGTCATGCAGATCCTAAGAGAACACAAATGCCAGTCCAGTTTACTATACCCAGTGAAACTCTCAATCACCATAGATAGAGAACTCAAGATATTGCATGATAAGATCAGATTTAAACAATTTATTTCCACTAATCTAGCCATACAGAGGGTAATAGAAGAAAATTTCCAATACAAGGAAAGAAATTATACCCAAGTAAAACCAAGAAATTAATTATTTCACAACAAACCCAAAAGAAGAGAACCACACAAACATAATTCCACTTCTAACAACAAAAATAACAGGAGCCAACAATCCTTGGTCTTTAATATCTCTCAAAATCAATGGACTCAATTCCCTATTAAGAAGACATAGGCTAACAGACTGGATATGTAAACAAGATCCAAAATTTTGCTGCACACAGGACACATATCTAATTGACAAAAACAGACACTACCTCAAAGTAAAAAGCTGGAAAAAATTTCTAAGCAAGTAGTTTCAAGAAACAAGCTAGAGTAGCCATTCTAATATCCAGTAAAGTGGACTTTCAACCAAAGGTTGTCAAAGGGGATGAGGAAGGACACTTCATACTCATCAAAGGAAAAACCCACTATGAGGATCTTTCAATTCTGAACATCTACACCCCAAATGCAAGGGCACCCACATTTGTAAATGAAACATCACTGAAGCTCAAAACACATATTGAACCTCACACAATAATTGTGGGAGACTTCAACACCCCATTCTCACTAATAAACAGATCATGCAAACAGAAACTAAATAGAGACACAGCGAAACTAACAGAAGTTATAAACCAAGTGGATCTAAGAGATATCTACAGAGCCTTTCACCCTAAAACAAAAGAACATACCTTCTTCTTAGCACCTTATGTTACCTTCTCCAAAATCAACCATACAATCAGACACAAAACAAGCCTCAACAAATAGAAGATTACAAGAATCCAATGCAAAAATCAGAAATGAAAAGGAAAACACAACAACAGAAACTAACAAAATTTAAAAAAAAAACCATCAGATCCTGCCACAAAATCTTGTATCAACAAAACTGAAAACTCTAGATGATATGGATGATTTTCTAGACAGGTACCAGGGACCAAAGTTAAATCAGGACCAGATAAACTAGCTAAATAGTCCTGTAACCCTTAAGGAAACAAAAGCATTTATTTAAAGTCTCCCAATCCAAACCGGCCAAGGGCCAGATGGTTTTAGTGAGGAATTCTATCAGACCTTCAAAGAAGACCTAATACCAATACCCAATTGGTTCTCTGAAGCCACAGTTATGCTGATACCTAAATCACAAAAAAACCCAACAAAGAAAGAGAACTTCAGACTAAATTTGCTTATGAAAATCCATGTAAAACTACTCAATAAAATTCTCAAAAACTGAATCCAAGAACACATCAAACTGATCATTCACCACGATCAAGTAGGCTTCATCCTAGAGATGTAGGGATGGTTCAATATATAGAAATCCATCAACATAATACACCGAATAAACAAACTCAAAAAAAAAAACCCAAACAAAACTCACACGATCATCTCATTAGATGCTGAAAAAGCCTTAGACAAAATAAAACACACCTTCATGTTAAGTCTTGGAAAGATCAGGAATTCAAGGCACATACCTAAACACAATAAAAGCAGTATACAGAATATACAGTAAACCAACGGCCAACATCAAATTAAATGGAAACTTGAAGCAATCCCACTGAAATCAGAGACAAGGCAAGGCTGTCCACTCTCTCCCTACATATTCAATATAGTACTTGAAGTTCTCTCTAGAGCAATCAGACAACAAAATGAGATCAAGAGGATAAAATTGACAAAGAGGAAGTCAAGGTATTACTATTTACAGTTGATATGGTAGTATACATAAGTGAACCCAAAAACTCTACCAGAGATCTCTTCCACCTGTAAAGAGCTTCATAAAGTAGCTGGATATAAATGAAATCAAACAAATAAGTAGCTTTTCTCTGCACAAAGGATGTATGGACTGAGAAAAAAATTAGGGAAACAGCACCCTTCACAATAGTCACAAATAATATACAAATCTTGGTTTAACTCTAACCAAGCAAGTGAAAGATCTGTATGTTAAGATAGTCAAGTCTCTAAGAACTCTCTGAGGAAAATGCCAAGAAATCAGAGCTTCCAGGGACTAAGCCATCAAAGAAAATGGAACCCTGACTTTCCCATGCTCACCAGGTTCCTGTAAGGAACCCCAGTTAACTATAGTAAACACCCACAAAGAAGGGGAGGAGGAGGATTAGGGGATGTTTGCCTGGAAACCGGAAAGGAATAACATCTTACCAAAAAATAAGAAATACAATCAAGTCTCTGAAGAAATAAATCAAAGAAGATCAGAAGATGGAAAGATCATGCTCATGGTTCAATCCCTCTCAAAAAGCAATCTACAGAATCAATGCAATCCCTCTCAAAATTACAACGCAATTCCTCACAGAGATAGAAAGAACAATTCTCAACTTTTTTTGTTATTCTAGTCTGGAATAACAAAAAACCCAGGATAGTGAAAACAAATCTCAACAATAAAAGAACTTCTGGCCCCCTATCACCATCCCTGACAGAGCAATAGTGATAAAAACCCATGTTATTGGTACAGAGACAGACAGGTAGATCAATGAAATAGAATTGAAGACCCAGAAATATATGCACACACCTAAGATCAATTGGTCTTTCACAAAGAATCTAAAACTATACAGTGGAAAAGAGAGAGCAGTTTCAACAAATGTTGCTGGTCTAACTGGCTGTCGGCATGTAGAAGAAAGCAAATCGATCCATTCTTATCTCCTTGGAGAAAGCTCAAGTACAAATGGATCCAGGACCTCCACATAAAACCGGATACACTGAATCTAACAGAAGAGAAAGTAGGAAAGATCCTTGAACACATCAGAACAGGGGAAAATTTCCTGAACAGAACACCAGTGGCTCAGGCTCTAAGATCAACAATTGACAAATGGGACCTCATGAAACTGAAAAGTTTCTATAAGGCAAAGGACACTGTCATTAGGACAAAACAGCAACTAACATATTGGGAAAAGATCTTTATCAAACCTACATCCCAAAATATACAAAATATACAAAGAAATCAAGAAGTTAGACTCCAGAAAACCAAATAACCCAATTAAAAATGGGCACAGGGCTAAACAAAGATTTTTCACCTAATGAATCTCGAATGGCCAAGAAACATTTAAAGAGATGTTCAACATCCTTAGTCATCAGGGAAATGCAAATCAAAATGACCCTGAGATTCTAACTTGCAGCAATTAGAATGGCTAAGGTCAAACACTCAGGTGACAGCAGATGCTGGCGAGGATGTGGAGAAAGAGGAATACTCCTCCATTTCTGGTGAGATTGCAAGCTGATATAACCAATCTGGAAACAATACGATATTCATCAGAAAATTGGAAATAGTGCTATCTAAAGACCCAGCTATAGTACTATTGGGCATACTCAAAAGATGCTGTAACATATAACAAGGACACATGCTCCACTATGTTAATAGCAGCTTTATTTATAAAAGCCAGAAGCTGGAAACAGCCCAGATGTTCATGAATGGAAGAATGAATATAAAAAATGTGGTATATTTACACCATGGAATATTACTCAGCTATTAAAAATGACAACTCCACAATATTGCAGGCAAATGGATGGAACTAGAAAATATCACCCTGAGTCAGGTAACTTAGACCCCAAAGGACATCTATGGTATGTACTCACTGATAAGTGGATATTAGCCCATAATTTCAGAAGACCCATGATACAACTCACAGACCTAATGAAGCTTAGCAAGAAGGAAGGTCCAAGTGAGGATGCTTCAATCCACTTAGAACAGAAGAGAAAATAATCATGGGATGCAGAGACTTTTGTGGGGAAGGGGATGGGGAGGAAAAAGTGGAGGCAGCAGGAGAAGAGACAGGAGAGCAGTTCAGGAGGCCAAGAGAATGAATAGAAATATGTCAGGGGGTGTATGTGTGTGTGTGAATCACTAGAAAGTCCCAGATACCAGGGACTGGAGAGGCTCCCAGTACCTAATGGGGATGACTTTAGCTGAAATACCCAACAGTGGGGAGATAGAACATGAAGAGACTACCTGTAGTATATAGACAATGGCCCCAGTTGAGGGATGAGGTCATCCATCCATCTCAAAATCTTTAATCCAGAATTGTTCCTCTTTAAAGAAAACACAGGAACAAAAAGTGGAGCAGGGGCTGAAGAAAGGTTATTCAGAGACTGTCCCACCTTGGGATCCTTCCCATCCACAGACACCAAACCCGAGACTCTTGCTGATGCCAAGAAGTGCTTGCAAACAGGAGCCTGGTATAGCTGTCTTTTGATAGACTCTGCCAGCTCCTGACTAAGACAGATGGAGATACTCATAGCCAACTATTTGACTGAGCCCAAGGTCCCCAATGGAAGAATTAGGGGAAGGATTGAAGTAGCTGAAGGGGATTACAACCTCATAGGAAGAATGACAATATCAACTAATAGGACCCCTCAGAGCTCCCAGGGACTAAGCCACCAACAAAGAGAATACGAGACTGTCTATGGTGTCTGTACTTATGTAGCAAAGAACTGCCTTATCTGGTACTAATGGAAGAGAGGTGCTTGGTCCTGTGGAGGCTTTTGCCCATGGATGGGTGATGTTAAAGGGATGTGGCAGAAGTGGGTGGGTGGGTGAGCGAGTATACTGTTAGAGGCAAAGGGAATGGGGGTGGGGGCTTGCAGAGGGGAGACATTGAAGGGGGACAACGTTTATAATGTGAATAAATAAAATAATTAATAACCCCCAAATGTTACCTATTTTTAGTACAATTACTACTATTGATGCTATTATTAGTGATTTCTAGCCAATGATGGCTCCAGCCATATTCCCAGCCGTAAATTTATTCCTTGTGTCTCAGTCTCTGGGTTCCACATTCCAAACTTGGTTTCTAGGAGCTGCATATAGTAAGGAAAATAAGGGCTGAGAAACTTCGATAAGCACTGTCTTTCAGTCTTTTTAAATGTTTATTGTTTTAGCATCTTCTTTGTTTAGTTTTTCTTTATCTGAGCTTTTTGCTGCTTGGATGAATCATGGGTGACCTGGCTCTTTTAGATTCCTTGAACTTCAAGTTTGTCATGTATCCATTTCTTTATTCACTCATATATCTATTCATTTATTAATTTCCCCATTCAACTCAGCTCTTAGGAATTTAATATATCAAAAAACTTCTTTCCCGAGGCAGAAATAGTTGGTAATCAAACGCGCAAACACAGGTGTTCTTGTTTCTGCTGCTTTGAGAGTGAAGCATTCCTTCATTAGGAAGAGGTCTACATGGCAGCTGCACATTGTTTCTGAGAGGCTGTAAGGGCCACTCCCTCTAGTCCAAAGCCACATACATAGGAAAAACGGTCTTTCTGAGGTACGAGGAGAGACAGGCAATATCTAGATGACAGAGCCTAGTCTACTGCTTGTTATGTGGTATACTTGATTATTCTGATTCTTTTTTTCTGTATGCTTGTATTGAAGTGCCAACTTCCAGTATAGTACTGTCAGATGGACAGCAGTGTCTAAGATTATTTCTTCATCAGAGGTGTGGCCAACTTACATGTGGTTGCAATTAAATAACTGGGTTTTAAATTCTTAGTAAAATTGTTTCAGATTTCCAACTGGACAGGATGGATAGCATATGCCTATACTCCCTGTACTTGCAGGTCAAAGGTAGGAGGATTATGAATTTGTAGGAAGACTATTCAACCCAGAGAGACCCTGACCTTCTCCTTATCAAATAAGTGATTTCCACAAAAGTGCAATGTACAAACTTGGGCTTATTGCCTTGGCATCACTGAGGCTCCTGCTTAACAAGGACAAGGACAAACAAGCCCAAGTGAGACTCTCAGTGTGGTCTCCTTAGTGCTAGAGGAGATGACATTGATTGTTAGCATTATGGCTTATTCTGAGCAGGTCTTGCTATCCCATTCACATGGAATCTGGTGACTAAAGAGAACGATGAGGACTTTGGCTTGCATCATGGGCCCTTGCTTACCATTGTTCTTCTTACAGAACTGGGTGGGAACCTACAGTACAGATGATTGTTCAGTTAGGCCATGTTCTGTGCATTTGCTGATTTTGAGAATTACTGTCACGAGCACTACTTTAATTGATTCAGAAGTTGTGTTTCTGTCACTTTTTGAAGTGTGCCCCCTGCCGATGCACCATGCTTTAGAGCATGAGTAGTTTAATTGTCATGTCTCCTTTGGGAGTTCTGAAGGAACCTGTAATTGGGAAGGACGCTTACATATTGCCAGATGTTTAACCTTCAAGGATTTGATTGTGGAGAATTCCTAATTTGACCTGAAAAAAAATCATTTCTCTAGGTCTTATAAAACAATATGCATTTATTGCAGAAGATTTTGAAAGAGAAGAAATTATTATAACATGGAGAAATTTCTTTCATAGGACCACGTTTGTCAATACACATAAAGGTTTTTCTTGGTCTCTTTTTTATTTGTGCTGTTGACACAAACTGGAGGATTTCTGATGAGTACAATTTGTTGGGTCATGGTTCTGGAGGTTATGGAGCTCAAAGTCAAGGGGCCAGATCAGTTTTGGTGGGGTGAGGAGAGGGAGAGAGAGAGAGATAGATAGATAGAGAGAGAGAGAGAGAGAGAGAGAGAGAGAGAGAGAGAGAGAGAGAATATTCATTCTATCAAATGATCAAAAGAATCCAATCATTCTCTGGAAATGCCATTACTTTCATTACTTTACTTATGAGGGAAAATATTCATGACCTAACTAGCTTTCAAAGGTTTCTTCTTTGTTTCTTTTGACATCAAGTTTCTAACATTGGGACTTTTTGGATCATTCAAATCATAGCCCCTTTAATACATCTTCCCTACACATGTGTGTTAACTACTTTACTGTCGCTGTGTGATAGAATACTGTGACAAAGGCAGGTAAATGAAGAGTTTATTTGGGCTTACATTTCCACAAGGATAATAGCCCATCGATGCAGAGAATGACACCAGCCAGCAGCGGGCAAATGACAGACAAGTGGTAAGCGTGGGGGTAGAAGCAGGAAGCTAAGAGCTCACGTCTTGAACCCCAAGCAGAAAGCAGTGAGAGCAAACTGGAGACTATAAGTCCATAAACAGTGATGTGCATCCTTCAGCAAGTCTGTGCCTCCTAAGCCTCTAACAGCACCACTGACTGGGGACCAAGGACGCAGATACCTGAGCCTGTGGGGAATCTTCTCATCCAAACCACTACGACTTAAGTGCGAGAAAGTTGCATTCTACTTATTTGTTTAGTATTGTATTTTAATTTTTTACCATGCCATCATATCTGGAAGGACTTGTCTTCAGTGACTGCATGGGTAGATAATTTACTTATTTATTACTACATGCTTAATCTCTGGCTTTTCACACTAGCAAATGAATATTGTGAGTAGATAATATGAAAATATGACTGTAATGATATTGATAAATTCCTTAATGAGAGTTCCAGTAAAGGCCAGTACTACGTCCAGCAGTCATGTTAACTGAAGAAACTTGACCTCATTATTATGAGCCTTAGTGGGATTATTAATATGTAGCCTTTTGGCACTTGTTTCTAAGCTTACCCCACAATTAGTTTTTCAATGAATATTATCACGGTCTTGGCTCAGTATTCTACCTTTGTCTGATGAACTGTTTCTTAAAGATCCAAATAGGATCAGAGAGTTCTGAAGAAAAATTGCCAAAAGTTTCAATTCAGTTCTTCTGCATTGGTTGTTATCTTTTGGGATAAATAATAAGAACAGTCTAGCCCCCACCATGAAAAATTCTTAGGGCTTAAAGGATCAGAGGATAAAAGAGCAAAATATAAAGGTATGTAAAAATGGAATCATGAAAAATAAACCCTGACTTACATATATGTTTAAACCTATGGGGAAAGTTCAGAACACAGACTCGGGCCTCACTGATGCATTAAGCCTTGAACCTCCAAATCAAAGAGAGCACCGTGCTTTGCCACGAGAGTCCACAGTGATTTCAAACTGAAGGTGAACCACACAGAGGGGTACCAAGCACTTTGTGCTGCATAGATTCAAATTCTATCAAATCTATGCTGTGATATCTCCTGATGATTCTTAGAAAATGTCTTTCCACAGAAGAAAATGTAAAATACCAACATGGTGGACCCCTATATACATTAAAAAGCGTATGCTTTACATTTTGCTTGTTTCTTTAGTGGTAGGTTTCCAAATCTCTTTAAGTTTATTCATTTTTAACTAGATCATATATTCACATCCCATTGATGGTTCAAAATATTACAAGGGTCAGAGGACACATAATAAAAATCTTCAGGCATGGATATGCAGCGAGAATGTGAGCATAGGGTGACAGAAGTGTGACCCATGTTCTAGCAGACTCGGTGTTTATTCCCATTAATGGCTGAGTAATACTTCATTACATGACACACCATGTTTAACTTATGATTTCATTAGTCGTTAGACATCTATGTTGTTTCTGCCTTTTGGCTGATATGAACACTGTTTGCTATGAGGGTGGACAGAAGTGTGTTCTACATTGGACAACTTATAGATGGTAGATGTGATCTCAGGCTTATTTGTTTCAGAGGCTGATGACTTTTAGGCATTATCTTAAGCTTCTCTCTCTCTCTCTCTCTCTCTCTCTCTGTATGTACATGTTCATGTGTACATGTGCACGTGTGTGGGTGCTAGTACATCTGTGCATATACAGCCAGAGGTTGACAGCCAACCTCCTGCTCGATCACTGTCCATATTAGCTTTTGAGATAGTTTTTCACTGGACCTGGAGCTTCCCAATGTCACTAGGCTTGCTGTTCAGTGAGCACCAGGGAGCCTCTTTTGTCTCTCCTCTCAGGAATGGGGATTACAGATGCACGTTGCTGTTCCTGGGCTTTTACATGGGTCTTGAGAATTCGAACTCAGGTCCTCATGCTTACGGCAAGCACATAATGGAGCCATCCCCCAGCCCTGGCTCTATCTTTATGAGGCCTCAATCTTCATGCACATTTTTGGGTCTAGACTAATTTGTGGCCTCCCACTGGTTAGAACTAGAAAAGACATAATCAGATAAGTGGATGTCTTGCCAGATACTGCTCCTAATATATAGGACTGGCCTTAAATGCAACATGTGTTATAATTTCATAAATAGAACATGCACTATAATTTCATATTATAGATCATAGTCTTTGTCTCTATTCAGAAATCTTCTACTAGACATCTGGGTTATAGAATAAAATAGGACATTATCTAAAAGAACTTTTGTTACGATTTCTTCTGAAGTTACATATTACTTTGCCTCTTAATTGTTTGTGTTTCTGAAGAGTAGAATATGAACACACAAAGGGGAACACCGCCCCCACCAAAACCCATAAACGAGAAAGAAATGGTTTGAACACCTCTGCTGTTTTATTTATTTATTTTTTAAAACTATGCGTCTTTATTATTGGGAAATTGTCTTAATATGAGTATAGAAAAGTATACTTTTTGAATAGGAAACAAGAATATAGTTATGATTATCATTTCAGCGCACTTATTGTGTTATATATAATATTTAATCATATAAATATATATTCATGTAGTGAGATTTTGTTTCGTTTTGTTTTGTTTTTACTAGGATGTATTTCAATTTTTTTCCCCATTGCTTGTGTTGGTTTTTCTCTTTTAAAACTCCCAACCATGTACAGGTCCACAACTCCTAGGTGCAGAAGGAATGGTGCATACGGCAAATGAAACAAAGGGAGCTTTCACTTCCAGGGAGCCATGCAGTGGGGGCCCCCACTGCAAACAAGACACCCCAAAGTGCAGAAACCCACCTCTGCTCCCTTCCTATAGCTCTTGCTGGCCAATGTTTAACCTTTAAGCTGGAGATCACCCTTGCTTTCTCCCAGTAACAGCTTCCTCTCCATAGTGCTTGCTGGGGAAAGCATAAACACAGGCACATTCCAGTGGAATTGTTTAAGATGAAGCACACCATGCTGGCTGGCAGGCTGGCTCGCTTCCCTCCGGGGGCACCTTTCTAACAGGGGCAGGAAAAGGGAAACTTCACTCTTCCACTGAAGCCAGATAGTGTGATTTTCTTCATTGTTGCCCAAGTGTTTCTCCTCTCCTCTCCCCCTTCCCTCCTCTCCCTCTCCATCCATCCACTCCTCCCTCTGTCTTTCTCCCTCTCCCTCCCTCTCCCTCTCCCTCTCCCTCTCCCCCCCCCCCCCCCTCTCCCCCTCTCCCCCTCCCTCCCCTCCCTCCCCCCCCCCTCCCCCCCCCTCCCTCCTCCCTCCCCTCTGTTTCTCTCTCTCTCTCTCAAACCCAAAATCTGTCAAAAATAAAATTTACAAGAGTTGTTCTGGCATGGGAGGCAGAGGCTCACAGCTGCACCATGTCTCCGGGCTCCACACAAATAACCCTGGTGTTTACCAGGCCTGTAGATGCTTGGGGGTCTTGCTTCCTGGCTCTGGGTGCCAGGAGTTATTTACTTTCATTCCGGGGAGCTAGTATTGGAGCAAACCACTGAATTTCTCCGTGTCTGAAACACTTCATACATCTGAACCCCCAAAACAACAATTTTCATGGCAAAACCACAACACGAACAGCCAAGAGAATATACCTTCTCCAGAAAACGTCACCTTAATAGAATACTAGCTTGTGAAAGGGACAGAAAGCAACAGGTTGTAGGGGTTTAAAGACATTGAGGTTGGGGCTGGGTGGAGGAAAGAGTAGATCAATGACATGTGAGAACAAAAGTTCAGTATGAAGAAACCCTGAGCACATGCAAAAGCCTGTTTAGCATGACGGCTTATCAGTAATTCCAGTACTATGAATGTGAAGACCTGATCGCTGGACCAAGCTGGCTACCATATTCGACTTATTGGCTAGCCCTGGGTTAAATAGAGAGATTGTCTCAAGAAATAAGGTTCAGAAGAATTGACTTCCAACATCTGCCTCATGTCTACACACACACACACAAACAAACACACACACACACACACACACACACACACACACATGCAAACATGATTGAACAAGGAGATTAATGCTCATGAAAACACTGAGTAAAATACATTGTAATTATGACATTAAATGGTGACCCCACAGTTCTGTGTCATCCTTACCTCATGGCACTCCAAGTCCTTTGTGCACAAGTGTGCTTTGATGATACAGTTCCTCATGAAGGAAAAAGGAAGACAGATACCAGCATCCTGACAACTGTGGGGAACTGAAGACCTCCAAACTGAACTGAGCTGTGTCTGCCAGCAGCAAACATTTCTCATAGGTTGGTGTTACAGTTTAGGAAAAGTTACAAAAAGAGTTTGGTTCGAAGATGAGATATATATGCTAGGGACTTAGTGTGAGTGTTTTCATTATCTATCAATTCATGCTAGAGGGAAAGAGTATCCTGAGTGTGTCTGTTCCGAGATGTCATACCTGAGGGGATGAGATGAAGAGAATAGACATTGAGAAGAAAATAGAGGACAAAGAACCCTCCAGAGAGCACATTGGAAATAAGTGACAGTGCACAATCAGTTCTGTTTCCCACTTGCACACATCTTTCTTGTGACCAAGGACAGTGAAGGAAGAGAACAAGTTATGTCTTCATGTACACATGGTACTCTTTCAATGTCAGTTCAGTGTATCTTGATGCCCAATTGTGGGTATATTTGAAAATTTCTATAAATTACCCACTTCGTGTTTATAATAATGACTTGTCTTATCTTCAAAAAAGACTTTATTACATAGCCCTGGCTGGCCTGCTACTCTCTATGTGTACTAGGTTAGCTTAAACCCACAGAGATTCATGTGCCTCTGCCTCCTGAATTCTGGGATCAAAGCTGTGCACCACCATGTCTTCAATATCCAGGAAGTTATCCTCTTTTTCTAACTGGACCTGACACAAAGGGTTAAGAAAAGTATATTGGGGCTGGAGAGGTGGCTCTGTGATTAAGAACACACTGGGGACTCTTCAAGAAGATAAGACTTTTATTCCCAGTATTCACATGGTGGCTTACAACCATTTGTGAATCCAGTACCAAACGATTTGATATCTTCCTCTGCCTTTCTGGGTATCACATATGCAAATGGTACACAAATATACTTGCAGGCAAAACACTCATACACAAGTAATTTTAAAAAAAGAGAGAATTTTTTTTTGTTATCCTAGAACTAACACATGATGTAAAATGGGGAGGGATTTTAGCCTCTTCTAAGTGGGAACTCTAGTCTTACTCTTAATTCTGGAATCCAGTGGAGTCTATTTAAGGTCTTTTTCGGGGGCAAGATTTATCCTGATCCTAGATACAGAGAATAAACCATCCCATGCAGGGGTAACAAGGTCCCAATGTCTCTAATGCTATTTAAAAGGTTTAGATTCAAGATTCTGTTTAAACCTACTTTATTCTACCATAAAACAGTTTGGATCTTTGAGTAAACAGAATCACTGAATCTTTTGCTATTTTTTCTTTGTTTTGTTCTGTTCTACCCCGTGGGTTTAGTGAACAGAATGTCCTAGAGCCTTAGGATACAGCACAGCCTTGCTTAGGCCTGCGGGAGAAAAGGTCCCTTGAAAAGACAGTATCTCTCAGTGCCTTTGTTCACCAGAGAGAGGACACTGCCACACAAGAATGCAGGCTTCTGTTGCAGATTAAGTGCTGTATTTGTGTGTGCTTGGCTGGGTTTTGAAAACCAAGAGTGTTTTCATGTTTTGTGGATGACCTGTTTGTGATCTTTATATTCCATTGACTAATGGTATGGTTCAATTTTTCTTGTTCTTTTCTGAGTTTCTGGATAATTTTTTTTAATACAGTTTTTGACAGATGGCTGTTGATCCCTTCAACCATAAATGTAGATTTCTCTTTCAACTTTTGTCAGTTTCATTTCAAATGTTTTACAGCTCAGTGGTTTGATGAATAGAGGTTTAAGATGACTGTATCTGTTTGGAATATGGATCCATTTACCATGACATAATAACATTCCTCAGTCTTTATTCATTTTATTTGCTCTGAAGACAACATGACAAGATACTAATATACCACCTCCATTCCTTTTTATCAATGTTATCAATGCTTATATAGTATATGCTCTTTGATACTTGTATTTTGAACTTACCTAGATCTGTACTCAGCATAAGCATTTTACCATCATTGTATTATCAGTCATAATTTTAATACATTTTGCCAACTTGAATCTTTTAATTGGGATATTTAATGTATATTTAATATACTTATTCATATGCTATTATTTAGGTCTTCTATTTTCTTTTCTCTAGTTTCTTTTTCTCTGCATTGTATGAATTATTTGGATACTTTTAGAGTTATATTTTGATTTATCAATAGTTTTTATTTTTATTTTTTGAATTTCAAATCTCAATATATAGCTCCCTACACAGTGGTTTTGTTACTGCAGCTGGTCTTGCTATGATTTTGTCTGGATTATCAGTATTAATATTTAGTATTTCATTGCATAAAATCTTCAGCTCCTTTTATGTTACATGACACTCTCATCTATAATATAGTTTATTCCCTCTACACACAGAGAATCATTACACTTACCAAGCATGTGGAAAAGCTCAAAAGAGAAGTTGGTTGTTTTAATTCTTCTTTGTGCATTTCATGTCCCTTCCTCTTTCCTGGTGTTTTGAATGTCATCATTCTCCTTTGAGATAGGTTTTTGCGTTTAGCCCAGTTTGGGCCAGAAGCTGCCATAGGACTCTGGCTGGCATTAAACTCACTGCCTGTCTCCTTACTCCACTCTCATGAGTTCTGGGGTAGCAAGCACATCACTCATAGCAAGCTGCCGCCACCATGGCTATTCCTTCTTCTCCTCCTCTCCCTACTTCTCCTCTCCCTACTTCTCAATGCCATTTATTTAAGGTACTTAATTCTTTTAAGAACTTTTAAATGAGTTTTCTTAGCTTTTTTTTAAATTCTGAGGATGTCTTGAATTTCCTTTCATTCTTGAATTTCTTTTGCCATTCATGAAATTCAGTGTTGAAAACTTTTTTCAGCCCTTGGAAAATGTTGTCCACGATCTTCTGTGTACTTGGTGAGCTGTGCATGACCTTTCGAGTGGCTTTTCCTTGTGGATATGGTGTCTAATATTTCTGTGGTTACTTTTCAGTCCCATATTCTTTTCTCCTGTGACATAAGTTACATGCAAGCATGTATATAAAACAAACAATTCTAGTTACTCTTAATTCTAGATTCTCAGGAGTCCGAGGCAAAAGGAACACAAGTTCAAGTCCAGTGTCTAACTTTGTGGTATCCTGCCTCAAAACAAAAATGAAGACAGACTGGGAGTCTATCTCAGTAATAGAGTGCCTTCCGCACATGTGTGGACACTGAGTTCAGTCACCCATACCTCAAAAAGTTATATATATATATATATATATATATATATATATATATATATATATATAAATTTTGTTTCTCATTTCCATTTTTTTTGGTCAGGTTGGATAGTTTCCACTGTCTCAGTTAACATCCACACATTTTTTTCTTCTGTCTTCTCGATTCTGCACTTAAACAAGCTGACTTCTTTTGTTAGTCATATTTTTTGTTTAAACATTTTAAAAATATATTCCTGTGCCAATGCCTTTATTTCTACTTCTTTGGCAAAAACTTTCTGTTGTTTTCCATCTCATTTATTTCAACTAATTACAACCAATGGCTGCTTGAAATCCTCATCATGTAATTTTAATAGTTCCTGTCATCTTTGGATTGGTATCTATTGGTTTAAAATATAACATACATTCTATCATATGCACTATGGAGCACCATGCTATGTTTTACTGTATACATGTTGTACTACGTTCAAGTTACTATAAGATTAGCTGCCATTTATGGTGAGGACATCTGAAATTCTTCCTTCTGGCTTCAGAACTGAACAGCATGTTGCTGTTGTCCAGGTCGTCTCCCTGTAATCAGACTCAGGACTTCCTTTTCCTAATCTTTCCTTCTGCCCACCACTCTCCTCAGACTCTGGTAAAATCATTCTCCTCTCAGATCCTGTGATACAAATTCATTTTTATTCCACATGTTAGCGAGGTTATGGAGTACTTGTGTTTCTGTAACTGGCTTTTTAAATTAATACAATCATCTCCACTTCCATCCATGGTACCGCAGGAAGCTCTCCTTCTTTCTGTGGCTGAGTAGTAGTCTAGCAAACTTGAGAGCGAGTGAGGAGCTATTAAGGAAGATAAGTAGAAAAAGAGCTTCTCATAAAAGAGAGTATAAGATATCATCTTTGAGGGCTTTCAGTATGGTAGTCAAGTGCCACGTTGGACAGGTACAAAAGGGATTACACAGCATAACATTCAGACCAGCTGATTTTAAAGTGTAAGTAAACAAGAACTGTCTAAATACTGCACTGAGGATGGACAATGGAACTTACTGAGCCCTTTCCAGAATAAACAAACTAAAGCTTCATGTAAGTTGGGGAGATGGGAGGGAGTTGGTGGGTGGGTGGGTGAACACTCTCATAGAGGCAGGGGGAGGGGGCAAGGGATAGGGGGAGTCCAGAGGGGAAATTGGGAAAGGGGACAACATTTGAAATGTAAGTAAAGAAAATATCTAGAAAAACAAAAAACAAAACAAACAAACAAACAAACAAAAAAACCAACCAACCAACCAACCAACCAAACAAACAAACAAACAAAAAAGACCCCCAAAACCAAAAACCAAAAACTTCATGTAAGTAAAGAAAGGAACAAACTTCAGATCAAACCACAGCACTGCCAAATATACACATCCCAGTCTCCTGGGACCCATAAAAACATTGCTTTATGAAGTTTAAAGGACTTTGAAGATGACATTTTTCTAATCCTAAAATAGGAGAGACTGTACTAGATCTTCCAACAAACTCCAGGAATTATGGCTTCAAGTAGACAGTAACCATTCATTTCTTAACGGAGTGCTTGAGCACAAATAATTACAACGCAATTAGGATGCTCTACAAGATTTAAGGATCTCGCTGTCTACATTAGTTTGCCCTGAATTTACTCAGTTGTATTGGTCAGCTTACTGTTGCTATAATAAAATGCTAAGAGCAGTTTGAAGGAGGGAAAGATGTGGGGTAGTTACTTTTCCCATGGTGACAAAATATGGAGAAATGTAGTCTGTGGAAGAAAAGATTTATTTTTAGTCACAGTTTGAAGGTTTATCAATACGGAAGTACTCAGCTGCTCTACGCCAGCTCCTCAAATCACTGAAGATTTCTGGAGCTCAGCTCCCTTTCTTCTCTTTCAGTCTGGATCCTAGCATGTAGTGGTGTCATACCATAGATCTACGATAGTCATACCTCAGTTGACCCAGTCTTCAAACTGCCTTAAAGACATGTCAAAGCCATGCTGATAATGTATGTTAACAATCACAGTAATTGTTTTTTTAATCTAGGAATTTGAGTCCATTATAAAATGGCTCCTCTGTTTCAGGCAAAGTGTCATGGCAGACCAAAGTTGTTCATCTCGTTGAAAATAAGAGGAAAGGAGAGGACAGGGGAGGAGAGAGAGAGAGAGAGAGAGAGAGAGAGAGAGAGAGAGAGAGAGAGAGAGAGAGAGAGAGAGAGAGAGGAAGAAGAGAGAGGATGGAAAATAAGAGAGACAAAGAGAGACGATAGAGGAGGGAGGGAGTGGAAAAGAGAGAAAGACAGACAGAGACAGAGAGACACACAGAGAGGCTGTTTCCTTCAGGTGGGCCCATTTCTTAAGTTTCTACCAGTTTCCAATGTCCCATCAAATTTGCAATGTAACTGGATTAATTTATTGACACTGCTAGAGATCTTTTGATGACATCCCCTTCACAACACCCTATAGATGGAGGATCACATCTTCAGCTCACAAGTCTTTTGGGGACATTTCATAGCCAAACTACATCCACGTGCAGAGTGAGCAGGAAGTGCAGGTTGCGTCAGGGGCTGGGCACTCTGCTCTCATCATAACTGAAAAGCACGGAAACAGACACCAGGGAAGCCAAGCAGTTAGAGGTACATGATGATCCCTGGCTGGTTTTGGCAGTACCTTTAAGGTGATTTTCTTCCTCAGACATTTCTACATCATGGGGAGTTTTAGAATGAGCATGCATCGCTTTCTATAGGTTTTCTTTGTTTTTGGTTTTGCACTGGCAACTGAATCTGGGACCTTACTGTGCAAGGCAAGTACCTCTCTGCTAAAGTGCCTGTTCCCAGCCTCTCCCCACTTTTACATTTTATTTTGCTAAATAGCCTTACTAAGTTGACCAGGATGGCTTTGAATTTACTCTGTAGATCGGGCTAGCTTTAAACTTGTGCTCCTCTTGCATATGATATATCTCAAAGAGCTCAGATCAGAAACCTGTGCTACTAGGCTTGGCTGAAGCCTTCTTGTTGTGAGGAGGACAGGGTTTTTCCGAAACATGTTTATTAAAAGGATTATGAAGTGAGTGTCATTAATTAATTTCATAACAGAAGCTCGATTTCTCCAAACCTCTTTAACAACTTTTCTTAATGTATTAATTAAACTTGCTGTTTTACATTTCTACTTTCTATTTCCCTGTCACAATTAGCAGTGTGCTTCTCAAACTCAGATGTATTTTTAGATATCTGCCAAATGGAGATGTTTCCTGTGTGTGTGTGTGTGTGTGTGTGTGTGTGTGTGTGTGTGTGTGTGTGTGTGTGTGTGTGTGTTGATAGCTACAAACAGAGAAGGGATGAAGACAAAATACCACGGACCATGGAAATAGATTAATTCGTGTATCTCATCTAGGTCCGATGCTATCCTTTAGGGTAGACACTTTCCCCAGAGTATCCATTGCCCTGGGAATGCTGCTGCCCACACCACTTATTATTAGAGCTAATTACCATTGGCATGGGCATTTAATTGGGGCTCATCAGTATTTTAGTAGGTTGTGCTAACCCATATTGGTTTGGCTTGACAATCTATGCGACACCTTTGGCTGTGCTACCCATGGATATGCTTCCCAAACTCTGATGGAGAGGCCAACTTGCAGGAAGTTTATCTGGGGTGATGTTGAGAGCACATTCTCTGGAGGGAAGGCAGGGTATGGATGAATAGCACTCAGACTGAGAGTCAATGTGATGCAACCTGGTCATAGATGCCTCGGAAACTTGTGGATTTGGGATGGGATCATACCTTAGAACTGTGTGAAGTTAGGACAAGAGCATGCGGCATTTATCCTTTCTGTTAACATTCTAGCAGACACGAAGTTGAGGGAGGGACTTTGTTCAGCCTCTTATAGATCTGACACATGAGTACTGTTGCTTACTGAGCTCTCAGTGCTTAGACAGTGGCCTATAGCCTATCATAGAACCTACTTCTTGGCTATACCCCAAACCTCTGTTTTGGGTTTTAAAGGAAGTAAAGCATGTATTATCACTGTTCATGGAAGAGAGTGCATGCCACATGGATGAGGAGCCATGTGGGAAAACAAGAGGCTTACAGAAATTAGTAAGAAACACAAGCTGTACTTACAGCAACTGGAAGCCTATCAGGGTACCGAGTGTCACCAAGCATCCTAATGTCCCCATGTGGAGTTTAGTTGTATGAAACCTATGGTTAAGCCTGTGGAGTTACCTTAAGGTCCAATGTAGCATTTCTGAAATGACAAATAGAATACATTTATTACCATTCCTGGATTTGAAAACGTACATATTCTACCCACTGAGACAAAAAAAAGCACTAAAAAATGGTAATTACTGTGACATGCATTCTATACTGTGGAACCTAGAAATGATGAACATCACTTTAAAATATGATTTACGAAGTGATGTGTCATGTACAAGTCGAAAACTGAACTCTTTTACAATATTCCAAATGTATTTATATTTGCTCCCATGGCCATTCATATTTGGTGATTTTCTTTTTTTAATTGGATAATTTATGTATTTACATTTCAAATGTTATCCCCTTTCCCCACTCTCCCCCTGCCACGCCCCCTGCTTTTGTGAAGATGCTCCCACTCCTACCCATCCACTCCAACCTCAACACCCTGGCATTCATTCCCCGACACTGGGAAACGAGCCTTCACAGGGCCAAGGGTTTCTCCTTCTACTAATGCCGGGCAATGCCATCCTCTGCTACATATGTGACTGGAGTCATGGGTCCTCCATGTGTATTTTTTGGTTCATGGTTTAGTCCCTAGGAGCCCTGGGAGGTCTGGTTGGTTGATGTTGCTATTTTTTCTATGGGGTTGCAAACCCCTTCAGCTCCTTCAGTCCTTTCTCTAAGTCCTCCATTGGGGTCCCTGTGCTCAGTCTAATGGTTAGGTCCAAGCATGCTCATTTGTATCAGTAAGGCTCTGGCAGATCCTCTCAGGAGACATTCATATCAGGTTCCTGTCAGCAAGCAGTTCTTGGCATCAGCAATAGTGATTAGGTTTGGTGTTTGCATATGGGATGGATTCCCCAGGTGGGGCAGTCTCTGGATGACCTTTTCTTCAGTCCCTGTTCTACTCTTTATTCCTGCATTTCCTTCTGTGAGTATTTTGTTCCCCTTCTCGGAAGGACTGAAAGATTCACATTTTGGTTTTCCTTCTTCTTGAGCTTCATATAGTCGTGAATTGTTTCTTGGGTATTCCGAGGTTTGGGGCTAGTATGCAATTATCAGTAAGTGCATATATCATTTGTGTTGTTTTATGACTGGGTTGCCTCATACAGGATGATATTTTCTAGTTCCATCCATTTGCCTAAGAATTTCCTGAAGTCATTGTTTTTGATAGCAGAGTAGTACTCCATTGTGTAGATGTACCACATTTTCTGTATCCATTCCTCTGTTGAAGGGCATCTGGGTTCTTTCCAGCTTCTGGCTATTATAAATAAGGCTGCTATGAACATAGCGGAGCATGTGTCTTTTTTATATGTTGGGGCATCTTGTGGGTATATGCCCAAGAGAGGTATAGCTGGATCCTCAGGTAGTTCAATGTCCAATTTTCTGAGGAACCTCCAGACTGATTTCCAGAATGGTTTTACCAGCGTTGATATTCATAAGGGAAATTGGTCTGAAGTTCTCTTTCTTTGTTGGGTCTTTGTGTGGTTTAGGTATAAGAGTAATTGTGGCTTCATAGAAGGAATTTGATAGTGCTCCATCTGTTTCAATTTTGTGGAATAGTTTGGATAGTATTGGTATGAGGTCTTCTATGAAGGTCTGATAGAATTCTGAACTGAACCCATGTGGACTTGGGCTCTTTTTGGTTGGGAGACTTTTAATGACTGCTTTTATTTCATTAGGAGTTATGGGGTTGTTTAAATTGTTTATCTGTTCCTGATTTAACTTCAGTACCTGGTATCTGTCTAGGAAATTGTCCATTTCCTCCAGATTTTTCAGTTGAGTAAAGTTTTTTTGTGGTAGGATCCAATGATTTTTGAATTTCCTCAGTTTCTATTGTTATGTCTGCCTTTTTGTTTCTAATTTTGTTAATGTGGGTACTGTCTCTGTGGCCTCTGGTTAGTCTGGCTAAGGGTTTATCTATCTTGTTGATTTTCTCAAAGAATTAGCTTCTGGTTTTGTTAATATTTGTTTCTACTTGTTTGATTACAGCCCCAAGTTTGATTATTTCCTGATATCTACTCCTCTTGGGTGTATTTGCTTCTTTTTGTTCTAGAGCTTATGAGTGTGCTGCCAAGCTTTTAGTGTGTGGGCTCTCCAATTTCTCTTTGGAGGCACTCAGTGATATGAGTTTTCCTCTTAGCACTGCTTTCATTGTGTCCCATAAGTTTGGGTATATTGTGCCTTTATTTTCATTAAATTCTAAAAATTCTTCCTTTATTTCTCCCTTGACCAAGTTATCATTGTGTAGGGTATTGTTCAACCTCCATGTGTATGTGGGCTTTCTGTTGCTTTTTATTTTTATTGATGACCAGACTTAGTCCATGGTGATCTGATAGGACACACAGGATTATTTCAATCTCCTTGTATCTCTTGAGGCCTGCTTTGTGATTGATTATATGGTCAACTTTTGAGAAGGTACTGTGAGTTGCTAAGAAGAAGTTATATTCTTTTGTATTTTTAGGATGAAATGTTCTATAGATATCTGTTAAATCCATTTGGTTCATAACTTTTGTTAGTTTCACTGTGTTTCTGTTTAGTTTCTGTGTCCATGATCTGTCCATTGGTGAGAATTGGGTGTTGAAGTTTCCCACTATTTGTGTGTGGTGCAATATATAGTTTGAGCTTAGTGAATTTTCTTTTATGAATGTGGGTGACCTTGCATTTGGGGCATAGATGTTCAGAATTGAGAGTTCATCTTGGTAGATTTTTCCTTTGATGAGTATGAAGTGTCTGTCCTTCCTTCTCTTTTTTGATAACATTTGGTTGAAAGTTCATTTTATTCAATATTAGGATGACTACTCCTGCTTGTTTCTTGGGACCATTTGCTTGGAAAAAATTTTCCCAGCCTTTTATTCTGAGGTAGTTTCTGTCACTGAGGTGCATTTCCTGAATGCAGCATAATGCTAGGTCCTGTTTGGTATCCAATCTGTCTATAGCTTTTTATTGGGGAATTGAGTCCATTGATGCTAAGAGATATTAAGGAATAGCGATTGTTGTTTCCTGTTATTTTTGTTGTTAGAGATGGAATTACGTTTGTGTGGCTATCTTCTTTTGGGTTTGTTGGAAAAGTTACTTTCTGGCTTTTTCCAGTGTGTAGTTTTTTTCCTTGTATTGGAGTTTTCCACCTGTTATCCTTTGTAGGGCTGGATTTGTAGAAAGATATTGTGTAAATTTGGTTTTGTCACGGAATATCTTGGTTTCTCAATCTATGCTAATTGAAAGTTTTGCTAGATATAGTAGCCTGGGCTGGCGTTTGTGTTCTCTTAGGGTCTGTATGACATCAGTCCAGGATCTTCTGGCCTTCATAGTTTCTGGCGAAAAGTCTGGTGTGATTCTGATAGGTCTGCCTTTATATGTTACTTGACCTTTTTCTCTTACTGCTTTTTTTTTACAACAAAACTCTATATATTTTTTAAAGATTTATTTATTTTAGTTATATGAGTACACTGTTCCTATCTTCAGACACACCAGAAGAGGGCATTTGATCTAATTGCAGATGGCTGTGAGCTACCATGTGGTTGCTGGGATTCAGAACTTCTGGAAGAGCCATCAGTGCTCTTAATCACTAAGCCATTTCACCAGCCCTCCCCCCTTACTGCTTTAAATATTCTTCCTTTGACATGTGCATTTGGTGTTTTGACTATAATGTGACAGGAGAAATTTCTTCTCTGGTCCAATCTATTTGGAGTTCTGTAGGCTTTTTGTATCTTTGTGGGCATCTCTTTCTTTAGGTTAGGGAAGTTTTCTTCTATCATTTTGTTGAATATATTTACTGGCCCTTATATATGGGAATCTTCACTCTCTTCTACACCTATTATCCTTAGGTTTGGTCTTCTCATTGTGTCCCGGATTTCCTGGATGTTTTGGATTAGGAGCTTTTTGCATTTTTCATTTTCTTTGAATATTGTGCCAATGTTTTTTTTTTTTTGTTTGTTTGTTTGTTGGTGTCTTCTGCCCCTGAGGTTCTTTCTCATATCTCTTGCAATCTGTTGGTGATTCTTGCATCTATGATTCCTGATCTCATTCCTAGGTTTCCTATCTACAGGGTTGTCTCCCTTTATTATTTCTTTAATCTTCCTATTTCCATTTTTAGATCCTAATGATTTTGTCTGATTCCTTCACCTGCTTAGTTTTATTTTGTTTTTTAACTCTATAAGGATTTTTGTGTTTTCTCTTTAATGGTGTCTAGTTTACTTGTGTTCTCCTGTATTCCTTTAAGGGAGTTATTTATGTATGTCTTAAAGTCCTCTATCATCATCATGAGATGTGGTTTTTAATCCAAATCTTGCTTTTCCATTGTGTTGGGGTATCCAGTACTTGCTGTGGTGGGAGATCTGGGTTCTGATGATGCCAAGTGATCTTTGTTTTTGTTTCTTAGGTTCTTTTGCTTGCTTTTCACCATCTGGTTATCTTTGATGTTAGTTGGTCTTGCTGGCTCCGACTGGAGTTTATTCCTCCTGTGGGCCTGTGAGCCTAAAAGCCTGTGATCTTAGGAGTGTGAGCACTCTTGGGAGACCAGCTGTCTCCAGGCAAGTTTTGTGTTATGAGATCTGTGGGACAGCCTTAGCTCTGGGCACAGATGGAGACCAGAAGACTAGCTGTTTTATAAATTCTCTCTTATGTAGACGTGGAAGCTGACATTTAGGACATTGCAGTTCCTTTTCAGGGCTAGTAGGTGGTAGAACCAGTGTTTGCACCAGCAATCTGGAGTCTAGACCTCATGTGTGGTTTACGCTGTTTGATCAAGTGCTGCACAGTTCTTATATCCACAGTGCTATGGCTTGGAAGGCGTCATGAAAGGTGTTTAGGCTAGCTTGTTCCCTTACAAAAGGTTGGTGCGTCTCAAGTTCAACACATTGGAAGTGCCTTTTTTGACTATTCTCTCTAGGCAATCTTTCTTCAAGAGGCAGATAGATATATAGGACACCAGACTTTTGAACTGTTTCTCACTGAGATATATTGCTGTAGCAGTCTACTTGTACAAGTGACTTCAGATTTTGCATGTGTGGGACTCTGGGACACATCGAAGACACAAAAATGAAGGCTACCAGAGGCAGGTTCGAGTTGGTGATGGTTTTCCCTAATAATGACCCTATCTGGGCAAAGCTTGTGTGTGCTTTTTCCCAGACCACAAAGAAGACGGTTCAGAATGGCATAGCAAATTCCAGGTACAGTTTTGACTTTGGGGAAATTCCAAATAAACATTTGCTTTATTTATTTTGTAAACCAAGGTATTAAAATTAATAAAATATACTCCAGTGCAATTTAGGAGAATGGTTGTGGTTCTTTGCTAGATTTCTACTCCCCTCTCTCTACTCTTTTGTTGCTTTAAGCAAAAACCTTCAGGTGGTGGCAGCACCACAACTCTTTGTTACCTGGGCTGCTAAGTCTGGTGCCAGGTGGTTGCCTAGCAACCCTTGTCTCCTTTAGTATTCTTTTGTCAGAAGGTATTTCTGTATTGCACAATACAAAATTTTGTATTTATGTTTACCGATGATTTAAAGTGGAATTCTTACGAGTGCGTTAGAGTACAGCGAACTCCGTGTGGATCCATTGAATCTCTGAGTAATAATTATGAGACCCCAAATCTTTATTTGGTGGAACTGCAAGCAATCATGAGCCCCCTCCCCAATCAGAAATGCACTTCAGAATTCTGCAGGAAAGCACAAAGGACTCAATCAATGTGCTTCGTGTAATGGACTGCATACTTCTGAGGAAATGCAGCTCTTTCAATATATATATATATATTATTAGTGTTCTCCTGGGCTAAATGTACTTTTATTGACGATATTATCCAAATTGCTTAGTACTTAAAGCTGCACTAATAAGAATGGCGCAGACAAGTGAAAACAGGTAGGGGAACTTCCCTTTTTTCCCCTCCCAGATCTCATGATCATGATAATTGACTGTTTCTCCCCCCAGCTTGGAGTGAGGAACAGCTTATGATTTTGTGTGATTTGATTTCAAAGTTTCATGTGTGAGCTTGGTTTTGCTGGGTTTCACAAAGACCCTGCCGGGTGATATCTGGAAGGGTCAAGAACAGAATCTCTGTGGGAATTCTTATCAGAAGCCAGATCGTTTTACAACCTGGAGAAACTCAATTCGGTTCTGCAGAGATCACCTTATCAATTGACATTTGTAACAGATAAAATTAATAAAAATAGATTTTTGCAAGAACAGAAATAATTGATTATAGCAGCTGTAACTAGAGACAATTCAGAAGCTGGAATAAAAATGTTCACACATACTGATTTCTAAAAGATGTCTTTACAATTACAGAAACAATGTTATGAATAAAGTCTGTTTTCATGTTATAATTTTTTATTTATTGTTCACTTTACATCCTAATATCAATCCTCTCTCTCTCTCTCCCTCAGACCCCCTCCCACTTCCTTCCCTTATCCCCTCCCCCCTTCTTCTCTGAGAAGGAAGAGCACCATTGGGGTATCACCTCCCCCTGGCCCATCAAGTCACTACAGGACTAGGCACATCCTCTTTCACTGAAGAGGAAAGACGAGTTGGACAAGGAGGCCCAGTTAAGGGAATGGGATCTACATGCAGGCAATAGATTCAAGGATAGCCCCTGCTCCAATTGTTAGGGACTCGAATAAAGACCAAGCTGCACATCTGCTACATATGTGCAGTGGGCCTGGGTCCAACCCATGCTTCATCTTTGTTTGGTAGTTCAGTCTCTGGGAGCTCCTAAGGGTCCAGGTTAGTTGATCCTGTTGGTCTTCTTGTGGAGAACCTATTCTCTTTGTGTCCTTCAGTCCTTCCCCCAACTCTTCTATGAGACTCCCCATGCTAGAGCTAATGCTTGGCTGTGGGTCTCTTCATCTGTTTCAGTCAGCTGTTGAGTGGAGCCTCTCAGAGGACAGTTATGCTAGGCTCCTGTCTGCAAGCATAACGTAGTAGCATTAATAGTGTCAGGGATTGGTTCTTGCCCATGAGATGGGTCTCAATTGAGACAGTCACTGGTTGGCCCTTCCTTCCATCTCTGCTCTATCTTTGTCCCTGCACATCTTGTAGACAGGAAAGCTTTTGGGTGAAAAGTTTAAAGTCTGCTTTTAAAATTACATTTAGCTTTACTCTTCTTTGACCTCAATATAGAACTGAGGGAGAACATCAGAAATTTCAAGATGATAGCATTTGAATTGTTTCTCATTTTAAAAACAGCATTCTATTTGTGTGTGTGTGTGTGTGTGTGTCTGTCTGTCTGTCTGTCTCTGTGTGTCTGTGTATTTGAGCATCTGAGTGCAGAGTCTGTAGAGGCCAGAAATTATTGGGTCCCTCAGAGATGGAGTCACAGGTGTTTGGGAACTGCCTGATCTGGGAACTGGGACGTGAACTTGGGTCCTTTGCAAGAGCAGCACATATGCTTAAAGATCCATCTCTTTAGGCCCAGAATAATTTGTCTTTTCATCCCAGATGAAAAGCTTTATGCTATTATGTTAGCTTTATTATATTATTATATTAGTCTTGTGCTTTTTAGATGTCATTTATTCTGCTTACTTTACATTTTGTTGCTGTAATGTTCTGTTTCTTTTTCTGTGCTATCATGATTTAGTTTTTCAACACTCACCCAGACCCTCTTAGCAGCAGGCCTTCTGGATTCCTCTCAGTTGCCTTGGCCTCGCTGCTTAGCAGAGTTTAAGCAAAGTCTGCGGTTGTTTCGTGTTGAGATGTTTTAATTAACCAGTTGCTCCCAGATGGGTTTTGTTTTTGCCCATCCTCTCAGAACTTTGCATAAATTCTTAATACCATCTCTGTCCATTGTAGAAGTCAAAGAATGGTGAGTTTTAAATTTTTATTTCATTTCTTTACTAATTTAAATAATGCTATGTATTCTCTGAGAGAGAGGAGGAGCCCAATAGTCACTGTGTTTTCTTTGTCCTCTTTTCCCAAAGCCTCCTTCGTGCTACTTAATCACAAAAAGAAAATACTTCGGTCTTGTCAGGGTAGACACAAAATATATGGTGCCAAGTTAGTATGAATTTCAGATAAACAAGGACTTTTTAGTGCAAGTGTTGCCAAATACAATTGGGCATCCTGGAATTTAACCTATCAAATCTGGAAACTAAGTATTACTCTCATTTTGAAATATTGGATTATGAAATTCCCCCAAACCAATGATTTTTTGTTCTACTCTTCTGTCTCCTTTGTGTTTTCTCTCCAGTGAGGGGGTTTAACATTATAAAGTTTGCATGCTATTTTTAACATTGTTATGGGTTTTAAAAATATTTGCTATATATTCCATCCTGCCTCTTTTTCAGATGGGATCTCATATATTCCATGAAGACTTTGAACTCAGTACATAAAAAAAGAGACTTACAATTCCTGATTCTCCTGATTCCACCTTTGGGTATCAGGGAGGAGGCTATTCTTTCTTATTCTTAGGTGTGTGTGTGTGTGTGTGTGTGTGTGTGTGTGTGTGTGTGTGTGTATTTATGTCTTTTCTCTTTTCACAAATCCTTATAATCCTTGTGGATTATCCAATTTACTTTTTCATGGATTACCCAATTTATCTTTTTGCAGTCTTCCTGCAGAACTGAACTTATCCATCAAGTCCACATTTTGGTTCACAAATTACTATTACAATCAAACTTTTGTTAAAGTTGCAGTGCTATTAACTGATGTAACATACACTTCTTAAATGCACAGCCTGTTTGATCCTTACTATTTTAAACCTGTGTAACACAACCCAGACCAAGTTCTGGAGCTTTTTATCATTTTTTAGAAGGTTCTTTGGTGTCCCTTCTGTGGTGTAATATACTACCAGATCCCAAGAGGTTATGAGTCACTGTACTGATTTCTACTATCATATTGCTATAGATTCTTCTCAAATTTATAGCTTGTGGGTAGTCAGACTATTCAATGAGCCCCAATCTATCGAGTGCATCTATTTATGCTTAAACTTTTATACACACACACACACACACACACACACACACACACACACACACACACATTGTTACCTTTTGTTTGTAATGAGGATGTTTCAGGCCATGGTTTTTTTATGAGGGGTCTGGTGTTTTCCCAGCAGGCTTGGTGAGTATGCATACTGTTACCTCTAGTTTCTCTGTCCTTGACCTGGGTACTTTTGGACCCAGGGGTTATGAGAAAGAATCTGAAAGTATTTTGTTAGCATGCTTAATTTCTACCTCTACTTGAGAATCTTAATTTTGTAACATTGGGATTAGAAGAATTGTGCTTTTTTCCTTTCCTAGAAGCTAACTAAAATGTATTCTGTACATTTAGAGAGAACCTTCTTTTATTTAAAACTTAAAAAAACTTTTACAAATTGTTTCGACAGAACAAACCATCAGAGCATCAGGATATGTGCAAAGTGTGTAATAACCATGCCCTCCAATGTCCAGACATTATTTGCATGGTCTCTTGGTATCTAATATTACTGTATAGCATATAAGCTTAGCCAGTAGATTCGTCTTCTTCTGTCTGATAACGTACAAACTTTTCTTCTTTAAAGGTTTCCTTGTTTCTGTTTCAATAGTTTGGTGTCAAGTCTTTACTTGTCTCAACTATTCATACTTTTTGCATTCCCATCTTTTCTTCCTTTCTTTCTCTTTCTTTCCTTCTTCCCTCCTTCCTTCCTTCCTTCCTTCCTTCCTTCCTTCCTTCCTTCCTTCCTACCTTCCTTTCATTCTTTTTAGTTGCAAATGCCTTCCTATGATCACTCCTTGTTTTTCTATTTCACTTAAACTGCTTTTCTTTAGGACTATACGTCACATGTTGGACGTCCATGATCTTTATTTCAGACTCATTGCTTTGAAGTCCAATCACTTTTATACATATTTTCTATTGTAATGTATTCCCTTTCACATCCCTTCCTTTTATATTATGATTGATTTTATTTCTTACTGCTACCCTTGGCTTTCATTATGGAACATTTCACTGACCTTACTTTTCCTTGCCGTTTACTGCAATCGTTGTATCTCTTAGTTGCTCTTATGAGTCTCTTTACTGATGTCTGTTTTCATAAAATTCACTATCTCTTTGAGACTGCAATACTTTTAATAAAATATGTGTGAAATGTTTACTGTATGAAAAATGTTAGAGGGAGGTAGCGCTCTTCTATATACAGTCTTCATATCTCTACTGTTATTTGTAGAGGAGCCAAACATGTAAATTTATTTTTAGTTGACACAGAATTGCACATATTTTTGGACATTCTGGTGTTTTTCTACGTACACTGTATCCTGTTAAACCAGTACAAACATACTTATGAACTCAGGCATCATTTCTCCAAAGTTATATACTGAAATATAAAACATATTATTGTCTCTATAAGCATGTACTCATGCCTGCTTGGTACTTACAGAGGTCAGAAGGGGGTTTTTGATCCCCTGATAATGGAGTTATAAACTTTGTCAGCTTCTATGTGGGCGCTGGTATTGAACCTGGGTCTTCTGCAAAAGTAAATGCTTTATCATTATTCTTTCTTTCCTTTTTCCTTTTTTTTACACTCCAGATTTCATTCTCCTCCTGGTCCACCCTCCAACTGTTCCACATCTCATACCTCCTTCCTGCATCACCTGTCTCCACAAGGATGACCCCATCTTGCCCACTCCACCAGACCTTTAAACTCTCTGGGCCTACAATCTCTTCAGGGTTAAGTGCATCTTATCTGACTGAACCCAGACCCAGAAGTTCTCTATTGTATATGTGTTGGGGGTCTCATATCAGCTGGTGTATGCTGCCTGGTTGGTGATCCAGTGTCTGAGAGATCTCGGGAGTCCAGATTAATTGAGACTTCTGGTTCTCCTACAGGGTTGCCCTTCTCCTCAGCTTCTTTCAGCTTTCCCCTAACTCACCCACAGTGGTCAGCAGCTTTGGTTCATTGGTTGAGTGCAAATATCTGCATCTGACTCTTTCAGCTGCTTGTTGGATCTTTCAGACTGCAGTCTCTCTTTGTGAGCGCTCCATAGCCTCAGTAATAGTGTCAGGCCTTGGGGCCTCCCCTTGAGCTGGATCGCATTTGGACCCCTTGTTGGACCTTCTTTTCTCCAGGCTCGTCTCCATTTCCATCCCTGCAGTCAACCCCTGAACCACTATCCATCTATCTTTTTAGTTTTTGTCTTCCTGTTTTGGTTTTGGTTTAGTATAAACTCTTCATAGGGGCCATGTTTGAAGCTCCACCTTCTTATATGAATAAAACTAGTCCTTTCTGATCCCATGTTTTTCTAGGGGGAGGTAGTAGGATAGTCATTCACCTCTAGTTTGTTCCTCTTTCAATATGTTTGGAACTTTCTACCACTCTATTCTGAGGTAGGACTCCACTTATTCAGTCTGTCTGAATTGGAAGGATTCACAACCTTTGCTATTTCATATGATGCGTTTTCTCTCCTGAATCCATCTACTTAGTTTCTGTTTATTTACGATTTTATGTTGGTACCTTCTTGCAAGAGTTAATTGAGTACACAGCTCTGGGACTCATGCGTAAGGTCTTTACTTTAAGTGCATTCCATTTATCTAAGTAGATTCTTCACTTTCTATTTATTTTCCCACACTATCTCCATAGTTTTTTCAATCAGTAGATAATTGGGGAGTAGAAAATAACACATCTCTAACTATTCCTTCCTAGCATATACTAAGTATTTAATAAATGCTCTTTGAATTGACATTTGCATCTTCTCCTAGGGACTGACCATGACTATAAGCCCTTGTGGCTTTCCACAACTGTAGACTGTTGTATCGCACATTTTCTCTTAAATTCATATTCTTTGGGAGGGTGGAGTGTCAGGTTTGACAACTTAATGTGGTGTGATCTTCCTTAAAGATGGTCACTATGGCCCTTTGTAGGCCGTTATCACCATCTCTGCTTTCACCATAGATGACCACTTCCAGATAGCCTTTTGGTTATTCTTATGCATATCAGTGAATTTCTGGGAGAGGACCTGTCTTAGGGTCTTATTGCTATAAACAAACACCATGACCAACATGAGTTTTATAAAGGACAATATTTAATTGGGGCTGGCTTACAGGTTCAGAGGTTCAGTCCATTATCTTCAGGGCAGGAGCATGGCAGCATCCAGGCAGGCGTGATACAGGAGGAGCAGAGTTCTACATCTTCACCTGAAGGAAGCCAGGAACAGACTTAGCATCCTCAGGCAGCTAGGAGGAGGGTCTCCAAGCCCACCCCCACAGTGACCCAGTTCCTCCAACAAGTCCACACCTTTTAACAGTGCCACTCCCTGGGCTAAGCATATGCAAACCATCACAGGAAACCAAGTAAATATTCACTCTGTCTCCTTTTAGGAAAAAATTCTCAAGTCGTTATTTTACAACATAGTATGTTTTCTGATTGGGTGTGAGACCTGCTCTAAGGGTGTGAATATACATCTAGTACTGTAAACTAGTAAGTGCAAACCCTTTGAGATGTTAGTTTTAGGCTTTGGAAGGGAAGATAGTATTGCTATTTTGCTAACTAGGCACATTGTCAAACTGCTTTCTAGATGTTTATACCAGAGATTAGTGCTGCTTTCGACTTTAGGCGTGGAAACTCCTCTTTGCAGAGGTTTACATCTGGTTAGTGTCTAAGTGGTCACTGAGAGCTTAGTTCCAAACAGGACATCTGTACCACATGCCTGTCCAAACCCTAGCAGTCCTGACAGAAGAGGGGACAGATGTAAGTGTGTAGTTGGGAAGTGTGAGTGATATCATTGAGATAATGTCATGAACACATAGCATTCCTGTACGAGACCTGATCAAAAGTTTGTCCTTCAAAATTCCATCATGGAAAGGAGGGGTGTTCACAAGACCACACCCTTTTTTGAGGAACTGTATTGGCAGTCAGTGGTTGCCAGGAGAGGGGAGAGGACATTTTCTTCAGTGGTGTAAGGCACTGGTGAGTTGGTCATGCTTCAGCAGACAGCCTATGTTTTTGCAAACAGCTCTAAACTCAGTGGGTCAAGAGAGAGAGAGAGAGAGAGAGAGAGAGAGAGAGAGAGAGAGAGAGAGAGAGAGAGAAGAGAGAGAGAGAGAGAGAGAGAGAGAGAGAGAGAGAGAGAGAGAGAGAGCAAGAGAGAGCTGGGGAAGGTTATTTTCTGGGAGAAAGAAAGGGTTCAGAGGGAGAGGGAGGGGATAAGAGAGGGAAATAGAGGTGAATCTAATCACAGTGTACTATATAGTTGTGAGAATCTGTCAATAAATAAATAAAAACTAAACAAAACTAAAATCCCAGAACAAAAAAATGTACACATCAAGACACTGCGTTTTTTGGACTCCATCAAATACTGGTGTCTTTGCCTTTGGTGACTTTCCTTGTTGGTGGGTATAGGTTCTGCTCTTGTAATATCTGGGTCTCTAGAATTCCTCCAGTTCTTAAGTTCATCATGAGTCAGCAGTGCCTTGATTTATACTTTAACTCCGACTTCTTGTTCCTATGTTTCTGCAGCTATCTGTCTGTAGACTTGGCAGTTTTGATTAAGCCTCTGAATTTTGAGTTTAGCTAATTTCCACATAGTTACCTTGAAGTTGAATTTCTTAGCTCTGGTTCTCTGGCTTTCTAATTCCCAAGTCCACCATCATGCCTGGCCTGGGCCTAGATCTTATTTGTCAAAAGGGCCCAGCAATGAACACCCACTACCTACCTTCTACAGACATTATTGGTATGGTGCTTTCCCTACAGTTTCATCAGTGTGACTTCAGCAGGTGGAAGACGTAAAGGATCAGTGGAAGTGAGCTATAAAAACTCTCATGGTATTTTGTTTAACTGTTTGTATTGCACTAAAATGTCCAGAAGGTGAAAGAAAAACACGGCCCCAATCTTCTCTATCCCTACCAAGTACAAAATCTTGCTTGGAAGTGAATGCAGTGTGTGCATCGAGGCCTTTCTTAATGCAATTTCTTTATATTTACAGTAAGAGTGGAACAAAGGCTGAGCCAAGGGTTGTGCATCAATGTCCGTGTTTTTGGTCCCCAAATCACTGATTGTAAATCAACCATTTCACCTGGGCACTTAGCACTCCGACTGTCTGCCCATAGAACTAGGAACTTGATCTATCATGATTCTGGAGCCCAGTGGAAGCTGTTGATTGATGAGATGCTGTAAGTCCACCAGATGGCCTCATCCACGAAGAAAGCCCCAAGGTTCTGCATAGCTGGGTGAAGTTTCTAATTGTTTTGCTTTGGTCTTAGATCAAGATTTCTATAGTTTGCTGGCAATCTGTCCAAAGGAAAATTTCAGCTTTTTCACAAGGAGTTCCAGAATCAAAGGACAGAGGGGAAGTGAGAATGTAAAAGTTGGAATTGCCATTTCCTTTTAAGGCAGTCCATTTTAGGAGGACTATGGTACTGAATGTAACCAGAAAGATTATTTATTAGTGAATATTAATTTGTACAAAATAATCAGTTTCATAGCCAAAGCATATCTATCTTCAGCTGAAAAGGAATTTGGTATGAAGATAAAAACAAGAATACTTTTAAGTGATGAGTGGACTCTTAGGCCATTTTTTTCTAACACTATTGTCTATCTGGTACCAAGTATTTTTCGGCAGTGTGGGTGCTGGTTAACAGGTGTTGGTCAAGTGGTCCACTCTTGAAAATATGCCACGACTAACTAACTAACTAACTAACTTACTAACTAATTAATTTTTTGCAATGCAAAGCAAAAATACATCAAAAGTCTTTGAATGAATGGTATGGACAGTACACAAGCAACGGAGCAGGAGTGAGAAGTGGAGGAGAAAGTCGATCTAGAAGAAAGTGCAAAGAGTAATTTCCTCAGGAGCAGTCAGGCACTGTGCATTCACAAAAGTCTTCAGAAGCAGGTGCTGTGAATTTGAATCATTGAGTTGTTATTGTTACTCTCTAAAGTTACAATTTCTGAAATGAAATCTCCTGTTTTCTCTTAAGGCTTGATATTTTTCAACTCTGGTTCCTGCTTGAGGTGAATTTGGCTTATTTATATATTTTCTTACAGAAAAGAACTGCCAGCCCTCTTTCAATAAGAACTTGTCTGTGATGAGAAAAAAACCCTCCTTGTATTTCACCTACACTAGCAGATTGAATTCAGAGTGGAATCCATTTCTCAAGGCAAGTCTGGCGAAGAGAGTCCTGCCCAGTGGCAGCTGTGGCAGTCCCTTCCAATCTCAGAATCCATGGCAGCATGTCTGATACTGCTGTGCTTCCTAGACTTCAATTGGACAAAACTTGCCACAGATATGTCCTACCTGTGCTATTATTCATAATTTTATTACACTTTAAATTTACCTAGACAAATTAAGCATATTCTAAGGAATTCATGGACTCTTCTTTTGTTTCCTAGATCAATTATATTAATAACTCCTGCTTATTCTTGTTTCAAAAAGTATCTCATGTCTTCCACCAGAAAAAAGGTTCTCCACACTGAGAAACTTGTCACCAAATCTTTGCATTATACATTGGTACAAACCTTAATGATTGGTAATCTGAAGTAGACAGTTAAATATGAATCAAATTGGAGGATATTGTGCCTGGAACCCATACCTCATGTTTAACAGCCTATACAGTTAGGATATGGAACAGCAGATTACTGGTTAGAAAAATAGGTCCTGAGTCACATTTCTGATCCTGAGATCTGATCTCTAACCTGAACAAAGGAGGCCAAAATCCTATAAGATTACTGTCTAGCAAAGAGCTTCTTAGCTGATAAAAACAAGGAAATATTAGAGCCCTCTTTTAAGAGTCAATCTAAACAGGCCTGTCAATCACCTGCAAAAGACAGTGTTGCTCAGGAAATGCTACTTATTCTGGACTTCAGAAATAGGGTAAGACCTACTTACCATAGAGATCAAGGCAGCTATCTCTTTGACATTGTGGTGGTTTGAATAAGAATGGCTTCCTTGGGTTCCTATATTTGAATGCTTAGGGAGTGGCACTATTTGAAAGGATTTGTAAATGTGGACTTGCTGGGAGGTGATGTCTATGGCTTCGCTGAAGTGTCTCTGGGGTAGTACTTTGAAATTTCCAAAGCCCAAGCCAAGCCTGGTGACTCCCTCTCCCCTTGTCCCTCTCCCTCCCTGTGCCCCTTCCTCTCTTTCTCACATTCTCTCTTCCTGCTGCCTACAGATCCAGACGTAAAACACTCAACTACTTCTCTAGCACCATGTTGCCAGTATGCCATCAGCTTCTGATCATGATGAAAATGATCTACTATACATCTGAACTGTAAACAAGACGCTGAAATGCTCGTTCTTCTAAGAGTTGTTATGTCTATGGTGTCTCTTCACAGGAATAGAGCATTAAGACATTGGTTGTTCTCATGTAGTAATAAACTTTATCTTCTATACTTCTCTCTGTGACACACATGTATTCTTTTGTCATCAATCATAAGGTCATGGCCGCTGAAGGGAAGCCATGCCCAGATCCTGGTGATAGCAGCACAGATTTAAATTCAGGGCTGGACAGATAACAGTGAGGGGCCTCTGGTGTCTCTATCCATGAGCTGCTGGCTCAGTTAGCTGGTCCACTGACAAGAAAGAAGGTCTCTGGGGATATAGAGTGAAGAACACACATTTTTCTTTCTAGAAAGAGGACACAGTGCCCAGAAAATAGAATTCGACCAAAGAAGAAATGATACCAGAGGCTGAGAGATCTGAGCTGCTCCAAGATACAGGTGAAAGCATGACTGAGGTCAAGGGAAGACTCACAGGGGAGGCGAGCCTGGCTGGCACCATCTCTGGAACCATGTCTGACTCAGGGCTTGCAGGGTCACGAGTTATCCAATCTCCAGATAACCCAGGCTTATTTGCTTGTGTTGGCTCAGAGGCAAGCTCATGGATATAGGTTTACATCCCATGAAGAATTATGATCCTAATTGATCAAGATATTGCTCTCTTATATTTATTTTGGCCACAGAGACACTAAGTGAAGAGAGATGGCTGCTTTTAGCAGCAACTGCAGGGAGAAATTAGAATGATGGAAGTGTAGTTACAGGAGTACTTTCTCCGATTAATAAAACCCACGGGAAACACACCCTTTACAAGGAAATCACCATGTTTGAGAAAACACAAAACAAAACAATTATAAATCACAAAGTTGCTTCTATGTGCTTCTACTTGGCTAGAGGGGAAAAGACCTCCAATAAATAATAAATCTAAGCAAACAATCAAAAGCCATCTCATAGCTTGGGCTGTCTCTTCATAGTCTGAACTGAGAAAGAATTCTTTGAGGAAGATTTTTTGGAGCCATCAGTTGGTCTAGATTTCTGTACTTTACCTGGGGATCTACCCACTCACCCTCATCCCCCAGGAAAAATACTTTCCTCTCCTGAGTCTAGTTGTCAAGTTCCCTCTAGTCCTCAATGTTCAATACTTTCCCCCTTTCTTCTTCCTAACAAATATTACAAAAAATCCGGAAACCCAAAGAAACCAGTCTACACTGATTAATTGCTTGTTTTCTAACTTCCCAGAGCAGTTCTTCAGCTGTCCATTGGTTCTTCATGACCAAAACCAAAAACAACAACAAAACAAAACAAAAAAACCCTAGCAAGTAAACAAATTAAAACTCTTACATAAAATATGTCAAATGAATTTGGAAAACACTGGCATGAGCAAGGAAATGTTCCTATCTTCATGCAAATTCAGTTTCTCCCACATTTTTTTTTGTCACTATTATAATTTTTTTAAAAGTACCTCCTGCAATGAATGTTTGTCTGACACCTTTTTTTGGGATGCCGGTTTGTCTGAAACTCGTCTGTGCACATCTAAGAAATCCCGTTGCATTTGACACTTGTGGTGGGTTGAAGTGTAAGTTTGCAGAGATATGAGAGGTCTAATTTAGACACTTGTGAGGATGACCTCATTTACAAAGAGGATCTTTGCAGAATGAATTAGCTAAGGATTTCCAAATGAGACCATATGGTTTTAGAAAGATCCTTAATCCCATGACAGGCTTTGCTCCATTTTTAATGTAAAATGTCCCCCACAGTCACATATTTGACTCTGATCCTAGCTGGCAGTGTTGGATGTACCCTTGTGATATAGTAGCAGATTATGCTGGTGGAGGCGGGCCCTTGGAGTAAGAATCTAGCTGCATTTCTAGTCCTGTCCTCTGCTTCCTGACCTACCAAGTGCTGAACAGCTATGCTACAAGGCCCTGCTGTTATATATGCTACCCCATCTACCATGCCTGTCCCACGGGGTGGGTTGTTGACTCTACTTGTGAGCCAAAACTGTTTTGGTCAGGTATTCTGTCCAGTGATGAGAAGGATATCTAAGTGTTCCTTTTATATTTGGAAAAGGGGAAGACTCAGCCTTTAGCAAAAGAAGAACCTGGCAACAGGAGCTATGCTACCAGAATGCAGTGCAATCCAGGAATCCCCAGAAGCTGGAAGAGGCAAGGAGAATATTTGCTTAGAGACTTTGGAGGGCATAAACTTGCACTTCAGATCTCTACGGCACCGAGAAGATATTTTAAGCTATCTGGTTTGTGGCATTTCACTGTGGCACGCCAAGAAAATGAACATAATATCAACACTCATTTTTATTTACTTATTTTTGTTAAGGTTCAGTACAATTTTATTAGACTCTAAGAGAAAGCCATTACGGTTGGGGAGGTAAATCCTGGCAGCTTATAGGAGAATGGAGGTGGAGAAAGAAAGTGAGAAAGTCATGAAGTTTGTAGTGAAGGTTAATAAGCATTCATGTGGCCAAAAGACAGGGGCATTTCGAGAAAAACTAAGTATCCCAGAAAGTCAAAGGAACACGACTGAGCCTTTAGCCAGGACTTGAAAAATTTTGGTTAAAGAAACAACAACAAAAAGGCATACTTTTATGAGTCCTGTATTATTTTGGATTTTACTGGTATGAATAGATATCATGACCACGGTAAATCTTACAAAGGACAACATTTAATTGGGGCTGGCTTACAGGTTCAGAGGTTCAGTCCATTATCATCAAGGTGGGAGCATGGCAGCATCCAGGCAGGCATGGTGCAGGAAGGGCTGAGAATTCTAAATCTTCATCTGAAGGTTGCTAGCAGAATACTGGCTTCCAGGCAGCTAGGATGAGGGTCTTAAAGCCCACACTCACAGTAACACACCTACTCCAACAAGGCCACACCTCCTCCAACAGGGCTACATCCTCTAATAGTGCCACTCCCTGGGCTGAGCATATACAAACCGTCACAAGTCCTAACTTAGAAATGTCAACAGACTGCATGGCAGAGGCTCCACAGTGTTGCTCTGTACTAGATAAACAGTGACAGTACTGAGAAGGAAAAATGCATAATCTCATTAAGGGGATACCAATTCCTCCCATCTCCTGGGTATCTCGGAATGAAACTTAGGACAAAGTCTAAATCACTTATTTGTGGTAGTTTAAATGAAAATGGCCCCCATAGGCCCAATGTGTTGGTACTATTAGGAGGCATGGCCTTGTTGAAATAGGTATGGCTTTGTTGAAGGAAGCTTGTCGCATGGGGGTGGGGGGGCTTTGAGGTTTCAGATGCTCAAACCAGGCCAGCATCTCACTGTCTTCCTGCTGTCTGCTGATATAGATGTAGAACTCTCTCAGCTCCTTCTGCAGCCCCATGTCTGTCTACTTGCCAGCATGCTTCCAACCATTAGGATAATGGACTAAACCTCTGAACTGTTAGCCATCACCAGGTAAATTCTTTCCTTTATACTGGTTGCATGGTCACGACATCTGCATGTTCATGGTGCCAAGGCACAGCAACATAAACCCTAAATAAGGCACTGTTCATATGGTAATTTAATTCCAAAGGAATAACAAAGCTAATGTTTATATTTTTAGTGTTGACAGGGAAATGGGAGTTGGGTTGTACAGCTTCAATCACCAGAGTCTACTGTAACATTTCCATTCCTTTTTCTGAAGAGCTAACCATACAATAATTAAGAAATGAACAGGGGTCACAGACCTCATGTACTTCTGACAGCTTTTGGTCTCCTGCCAGGACAGATCAAGTAAATTATCAGTTAATGGGCCAAATACATGAATGAAGAGTACTCTGTCCCTAAATGCCTGCCCCATGTCTATCTCCTGTCAAATTTTTCACCTCTGCAGAGGTAACTGTTGGCTATTCAAGAGGCTTCAAGAGGCAGGGGATTCCCTTTGTAAACTTTGCAAACCCTCAAGGCTGGAAAGTGGCCAGGTCTCTGCCCAAGGAACTCCAGCAATCATGTCCTGGCCACCAGGCTTCCCTAAGTGACCTAGTGGTCATTTTTCTAATGGGTGTAACTGTTATTTCTAGCCTCAAGGTGGGAGAGTGGCCAGGCCCCCACCCTGTAAAAAAAATCCCACCAACCCCTGAACAGGAAAACAAACCAATCCCTGACGCCCCTACCCCCACAAGCTTAGGACTTAAAATCACACCAATCTCACCCTGGAAATTCCCAATCTAGAGAGCTCTGCCCTCTAGAAATCTTATATAAGAAATCTTATATAAGCCCTGCTTACTGCTCAGTTCCCTGCTGTCTTCTCACTGGAGCAGAAGCAGCCACCCTCTTGGACTTTCCCTCCCAATAAATCTCTTGTGTGAGGTTTGTTTCCTGGTGTGACTTTGTGGTATTCCTTGGCTCCCAACTGCTAAGATGCCTTTCCCTTCAGTGCTGAAACACAGTTGCTCTAAGTGGCACTGGGGAATATGAGCAAGAGCCAGTCTTTCTCCTAATTAGGGTGGTCAGGTGTGGGACTTGGGGTCCCTCTCTAGTGACCCATCTAAGGAAGCTCAAAAGTATGTCTGTGGTTTTATTAGTATACCACCCAGTTCTAGTGAAAAGCCATTGACTGTTACCTGACTAGACATATGAGGGAGAAAGTAAAAGCAAGAGGAAACAAAGAGAAATAGGCCTTGAAGAATTTGGGCGTGGCTCTTTATTTTGCTGTCATCCCATCTGCACTGGTAAGTTCATTTGTGTCATATGTCAGGATTCTCAGGAGAGGAAGGACGGAGGTTGTGCTAATGGATAGAGTTAAGGTTTAGTAGGTGGCTGTTAACTGAGCACATAAAGCATCAAAATGAATGAGAAAATAAGTTCATCAAGAGGCCACACAGAGGCTGAGCTAGTTAAAGATATTGGATATCTGGTTCTTGTAAGATATGGGAACCACAATGTCTTACTTCACCTCAAACCTGAAAATATTTGGCCTGGTTTCCAGCTACCCTTGCAGCAACCAGCTCTGACTAACTGAAGCAGAAAGAGTTTGCTGAAACTGATTGACAATTCATAAACTCTCTGATGAGGTTGGAAACCATTCATATGAACCTGTGTCTGATACAGTGCCCACATCTATGTATCAGCAAACCTTACACATCGGTGGTGGGACAGTGACCGCTTCTGGAAGTCACTTGACATTACTATTTCTTTACCACCAAACATCAGAATAGATTCCATACAGCCTCCTGCATTTTAGAAGATGCAGCTATATTTTCAGAGTCTGAAGTAAAACCTAGGCAAGTGAGTGTCTGATTTCCCAGATTTATTAATAGAAGATAAAGCCAGTCTCAGGCAGAGAACACTTAGTCACAGTGAAGGGGAAAGTTAACAGTTATGTAGTCAACTTGGCTGTACAATGTTAATGGTTTCTGGTCTTCTTACTTACAATAAACAATGAAAAATACCTGTTTGGGACTATTAGCTGATCACATAGAGGTCAATGCATGATCAAGGCCTAGCTACAGCCCAGCTTCTTGGTTCTATGCTGTCCTAACTCAGTTTTTTCAAAAAAAATTTTTTTTACAAGTTAAAAAGTCTCTAGATTTATTTGATCAAGGATTCATACATGTACAGAGATAGTACCAATATCATTACTATGTATAATTAAGATATTGTAAAACACAAAAATGGAATTTGCACAATAATCATCATTCTTTTTTTTTTTAACTTTTTTTTTTATTAACTTGAGTATTTCTTATATACATTTCAAGTGTTATTCCCTTTCCCGGTTTCCGGGCAAACATCCCCCTCCCCCCTCCCCTTCCTTATGGGTATTCTCCCAACCCTCCCCCATTACCCCCTCCCCCAACAGTCTAGTTCACTGGGGTTCAGTCTTAACTGGACCCAGGGCTTCCCCTTCCACTGGTGCTCTTACTAGGATATTCATTGCTACCTATGAGGTCAGAGTCCAGGGTCAGTCCATGTATAGTCTTTAGGTAGTGGCTTAGTCCCTGGAAGCTCTGGTTGCTTGGCATTGTTGTACATATGGGGTCTCGGCCCTTCAAGCTCTTCCAGTTCTTTTCTCTGATTCCTTCAGCAGGGTCCTAATCTCAGTTCAGTGGTTTGCTGCTGGCATTCGCCTCTGTATTTGCTGTATTCTGGCTGTGTCTCTCAGGAGCGATCTACATCCGGCTCCTGTCGGTCTGCACTTCTTTGCTTCATCCATCTTGTCTAATTGGGTGGCTGTATATGTATGAGCCACATGTGGGGCAGGCTCTGAAATGGGTGTTCTTCTGTCTCTGTTTTAATCTTGCCTCTCTCTTCCCTGCCAAGGGTATTCTTGTTCCCCTTTAAAGAAGGAGTGAAGCATTCACATTTTGATCATCCGTCTTGAGTTTCATTTGTTCTAGGCATCTAGGGTAATTCAAGCATTTGGGCTAATACCATACTTATCAATGAGTGCATACCATGTATGTCTTTCTGTGATTGGGTTAGCCTCACTCAGGATGATATTTTCCAGTTCCAACCATTTGCCTGGCTTAATTTCATAAACTCGTTGTTTTGAGAGCTGAGTAATATTCCATTGTGTAGATGTACCACATTTTCTGTATCCATTCCTCTGTTGAAGGGCATCTGGGTTCTTTTCCAGCTTCTGGCTATTATAAATAAGGCTGCGATGAACATAGTGGAGCACGTGTCTTTTATATGTTGGGGCATCTTTTGGGTATATGCCCAAGAGAGGTATATAGCTGGATCCTCAGGCAGTTCAATGTCCAATTTTCTGAGGAACCTCCAGACTGATTTCCAGAATGGTTGTACCAGTCTGCAACCCCACCAACAATGGAGGAGTGTTCCTCTTTCTCCACATCCTCGCCAGCATTTGCTGTCACCTGAGTTTTTGATCTTAGCCATTCTCACTGGTGTGAGGTGAAATCTCAGGGTTGTTTTGATTTGCATTTCCCTGATGACTAAAGATATTGAACATTTCTTTAGGTGTTTCTCAGCCACTCGGCATTCCTCAGCTGTGAATTCTTTGTTTAGCTCTGAACCCCATTTTTTAATAGGGTTATTTGTTTCCCTGCGGTCTAACTTCTTGAGTTCTTTGTATATTTTGGATATAAGGCCTCTATCTGTTGTAGGATTGGTAAAGATCTTTGCCCAATCTGTTGGTTGCCGTTTTGTCCTAACCACAGCGTCCTTTGCCTTACAGAAGCTTTGCAGTTTTATGAGATCCCATTTGTCGATTCTTGATCTTAGAGCATAAGCCATTGGTGTTTTGTTCAGGAAATTTTTTTCCAGTGCCCATGTGTTCCAGATGCTTCCCTAGTTTTTCTTCTATTAGTTTGAGTGTGTCTGATTTGATGTGGGTCCTTGATCCACTTGGACTTAAGCTTTGTACAGGGTGATAAGCATGGATCGATCTGCATTCTTCTACATGTTGACCTCAGTTGAACCAGCACCATTTGCTGAAAATGCTATCTTTTTCCATTGGATGGTTTTGGCTCCTTTGTCAAAAAAATCAAGTGACCATAGGTGTGTGGGTTCATTTCTGGGTCTTCAATTCTGTTCCATTGGTCTATCTGTCTGTCTCTGTACCAATACCATGCAGTTTTTATCACTATTGCTCTGTAATACTGCTTGAGTTCAGGGATAGTGATTCCCCTGAAGTCCTTTTATTGTTGAGGATAGTTTAGCTATCCTGGGTTTTGTTATTCCAGATGAATTTGCAAATTGTTCTGTCTAATTCTTTGAAGAATTGGATTGGTATTTTGATGGGGATTGCGTTGAATCTGTAGATTGCTTTTTGGTAAAATAGCCATTTTTACTATATTAATCCTGCCAATCCATGAGCATGGGAGATCTTTCCATCTTCTGAGGTCTTCTTCAATTTCTTTCTTCAGAGTGTCTTGAAGTTCTTATTGTACAGATCTTTTACTTGGTTAAAGTCACACGAGTACTTTATATTATTTGGGTCTATTATGAAGGTGTCCGTTTCCCTAATTTCTTTCTCAACTTTTTTCTTTTTGTATAGAGGAAGGCAACTGATTTATTTGAGTTAATTTTATACCCAGCCACTTTGCTGAAAGTGTTTATCAGCTTTAGTAGTTCTCTGGTGGAACTTTTGGGATCACTTAAATATACTATCATATCATCTGCAAATAGTGATATTTTGACTTCTTCTTTTCCACGATCTTTATCCCCCTGACCTCCTTTTTTGTTGTCTGATTGCTCTGGCTAGAACTTCAAGAACTATATTGAATAAGTAGGGAGAGAGTGGGCAGCCTTGTCTAGTCCCTGATTTTAGTGGGATTGCTTCAAGTTTCTCTCCATTTAGTTTAATGTTAGCTAGTGCTTTGCTGTATATTGCTTTTACTATGTTTAGGTATGGGCCTTGAATTCCTATTCTTTTCAGAACTTTTATCATGAAGGGGTGTTGAATTTTGACAAATCCTTTCTCAGCATCTAATGAAATGATCATGTGGTTTTGTTCTTTCAGTTTGTTTATATAATGGATCACATTGATGGTTTTCCGTATATTAAACCATCCCTGCATGCCTGGGATGAAGCCTACTTGATCATGGTGTATGATTGTTTTGATGTGCTCTTGGATTCGGTTTGCCAGAATTTTATTGAGTATTTTTGCGTCGATATTCATAAGGGAAATTGGTCTGAAGTTCTCTTTCTTTGTTGTGTCTTTATTATGGTTTAGGTATAAGAGTAATTTGTGGCTTCGTGAGAAGAATTTGGTAGTGGATCCATCTGTTTCAATTTTTGTGGAATAGTTTGGATAATATTGGTATGAGGTCTTCTATGAAGGTTTGATAGAATTCTGCACTAAACCCGTCTGGACCTGGGCTCTTTTTGTTTGGGAGACCTTTAATGACTGCTTCTATTTCCTTAGGAGTTATGGGGTTGTTTAACTGGTTTATCTGTTCCTGATTTAACTTCGGTACCTGGTATCTGTCTAGGAAATTGTCCATTTCCTGAAGATTTTCAAGTTTTGTTGAATACAGGTTTTTATAGTAAGATCTGATGATTTTTTGAATTTCCTCTGAATCTGTAGTTATGTCTCCCTTTTCATTTCTGATTTTGTTAATTTGGACGCACTCTCTGTGTCCTCTCGTTAGTCTGGCTAAGGGTTTATCTATCTTGTTGATTTTCTCAAAGAACCAACTTTTGGTTCTGTTGATTCTTTCTATGGTCCTTTTTGTTTCTACTTGGTTGATTTCCGCTCTGAGTTTGATTATTTCTTGCCTTCTACTCCTCCTGGGTGTATTTGCTTCTTTTTGTTCTAGAGCTTTTAGGTGTGCTGTCAAGCTGCTGACATATGCTCTTTCCTGTTTCTTTTTGCAGGGACTCAGCGCTATGGGTTTTCCTCTTAGCACAGCTTTCATTGTGTCCCATAAGTTTGGGTATGTTGTACCTTCATTTTCATTAAATTCTACAAAGTTTTTAATTTCTCTCTTTATTTCTTCCTTGGCCAGGTTATCATAGAGCATTGTTCAACTTCCATGTGTATGTAGGCGTTCTTTCCTTATTGTTATTGAAGACCAGTTTTAGGCCGTGGTGGTCCGATAGCACGCATGGGATTATTTCTATCTTTCTGTACCTGTTGAGGCCCATTTTTTGACCAATTATATGGTCAATTTTGGAGAAAGTACCATGAGGAGCTGAGAAGAAGGTATATCCTTTTGCTTTAGGATAGAATGTTCTATAAATATCCGTTAAGTCCATTTGGCTCATGACTTCTCTTAGTCTATCTACGTCTCTGCTTAATTTCTGTTTCCATGATCTGTCCATTGATGAGAGTGGGGTGTTGAAATCTCCTATTATTATTGTGTGAGGTGCAATGTGTGTTTTGAGCTTTAGTAAGGTTTCTTTTACATATGTAGGTGCCCTTGTATTTGGGGCATAGATATTTAGGATTGAGAGTTCTTCTTGGTGGATTTTTCCTTTGATGAATATGAAGTGTCCTTCCTTATCTTTTTTGATGACTTTTAGTTGAAAAATGATTTTATTTGATATTAGAATGGCTACTCCATCTTGCTTCTTCTGACCTATTCTTGGAAAGTTGTTTTCCAGCCTTTCACTCTGAGGTAGTGTCTGTCTTTGTCTCTGAGGTGTGTTTCCTGTAGGCAGCAGAATGCAGGGTCCTCGTTATGTATCCAGTTTGTTAATCTATGTCTTTTTTATTGGGAGTTGAGGCCATTGATGTTGAGAGATATTAAGGAATAGTGATTATTGCTTCCTGTTATATTCATATTTGGATGTGAGGTTATGTTTGTGTGCTTTCATTCTCTTTGTTTTGTTGCCAAGACGATTAGTTTCTTGCTTCTTCTAGGGTATAGCTTGCCTCCTTATGTTTGGCTTTACCATTTATTATCCTTTGTAGTGCTGGATTTGTAGAAAGATATTGTGTAAATTTGGTTTTGTCATGGAATATCTTGGTTTCTCCATCTATGTTAATTGAGAGTTTTGCAGGATACAGTAGCCTGGGCTGGCATTTGTGTTCTCTTAGGGTCTGTATGACATCAGTCCAGGATCTTCTGGCCTTCATAGTTTCTGGCGAGAAGTCTGGTGTGCTTCTGATAGGTCTGCCTTTATATGTTACTTGACCTTTTTCCCTTACTGCTTTTAATATTCTTTCTTTATTTTGTGCGTTGGTGTTTTGACTATTATGTGACGGGAGGTGTTTCTTTTCTGGTCCAATCTATTTGGAGTTCTGTAGGCTTCTTGTATGCCTATGGGTATCTCTTTTTTTAGGTTAGGGAAGTTTTCTTCTATGATTTTGTTGAAGATATTTACTGGTCCTTTGAGCTGGGAGTCTTCACTCTCTTCTATACCTATTATCCTTAGGTTTGATCTTCTCATTGAGTCCTGGATTTCCTGTATGTTTTGGACCAGTAGCTTTTTCCACTTTACATTATCTTTGACAGTTGAGTCAATGATTTCTATGGAATCTTCTGCTCCTGAGATTCTCTCTTCCATCTCTTGTATTCTGTTGGTAAGGCTTGTATCTACAGCTCCTTGTCTCTTCTTTTGGTTTTCTATATCCAGGGTTGTTTCCATGTGTTCTTTCTTGATTGCTTCTATTTCCATTTTAATTCTTTCAACTGTTTGATTGTGTTTTCCTGGAATTCTTTCAGGGATTTTTGTGTCTCCTCCCTATGTGCTTCTACTTGTTTATTTATGTTTTCCTGGAATTCTTTCAGGGATTTTTGCGATTCCTCTCTGTAGGCTTCTACTTGTTTATTAATGTTTTCCTGTGTTTCTCTAAGGGAGTTCTTCACGTCTTTCTTGAAGTCCTCTAGCATCATGATCAAATATGATTTTGAAACTAGATCTTGCTTTTCTGGTGTGTTTGGATATTCCATGTTTGTTTTGGTGGGAGAATTGGGCTCCGATGATGCCATGTAGTCTTGGTTTCTGTTGCTTGTGTTCCTGCGCTTGCCTCTTGCCATCAGATTATCTCTAGTGTTACTTTGTTCTGCTATTTCTGACAGTGGCTAGACTGTCCTATAAGCCTGTGTGTCAGGAGTGCTGTAGACCTGTTTTCCTGTTTTCTTTCAGCCAGTTATGGGGACAGAGTGTTCTGCTTTCGGGCGTGTAGTTTTTCTTCTCTACAGGTCTTCAGCTGTTCCTGTGGGCCTGTATCATGAGTTCACCAGGCAGGTCACTTGCAGCAGAAAAGTTGGTCTTACCTGTGGTCCTGAGGCTCAAGTTCGCTCGGGGGTGCTGCCCATGGGCTCTCTGGTGGCAGCAACCAGGAAGATCTCTTGCGCCCTTCTGGGAGCTTCAGTGCACCAGGGTTCCAGATGGCCTTTGGTGTTTTCCTCTGGCGTCCGAGATGTGTGTGCAGAGAGCAGTGTCTTCTGGTTTCCCAGGCATGTCTGCCTCTCTGTAGGTTTAGCTCTCCCTCCCACGGGATTTGGGTGCAGAGAACTGTTTATCCGGTCTGTTCCTTCAGGTTCCGGCGGTGTCTCAGGCAGGGGTCCTGCCGCTCCTGGGCCCTCCCCAACGGGAGCCCAGAGGCCTTATACAGTTTCCTCTTGGGCCAGGGATGTGGGCGGGGGTGGGCAGTGTTGGTGGTCTCTTCCGCTCTGCAGCCTCGGGAGTGCCCACCTGACCAGGCGGTGAAGTCTCTCTCCCACGGGGTCTGGGAGCAGAGCGCTGCTGCAGGCCGGGATCCGCGGGTGTCTCAAAAAATTTTTAAAGGGCACTGCCACTATAGCACCATGGGGGTAGAAAGGGAGAGGAAAGCCAGGAAAACCGTATTAAGTAAGCAAGGGCATGCAGCAGTCGTCCTTGTTTCTATTACTACCAATAACTTCACAGAGAACACCTTTATCTTTCTTCAGCGGTCATGTCATGTTTTCTTTTGTTCTTTAGCCACCCAGATATTCAGGATTTTTTTATTAGCATTCTATATGCCAATTTCCAAGTGGTCTAGAAGACCTAAGTGCTTTTCTTCCAGTGATTTTACAAATGAATATGAAAATAGCATAAAATTTCTCAGAGAAAATGACTCCAGGTTTGGTGGTAATCAGGAGCATTCATCCTGATCAGTGTAAGAGTACCCTCCTCTTCCTGCTTTTGTACCAATGCAGTCACAAATAGCAATTCAGTGTCATCACGGTCATATCCCCAATGCATTCTGCCTCAAAGCCCCTCCACTGTGGAGTATATGGAAGATAGAGAAGGCACATTAAATATGGATTGTTGGAGTCAGAGGCATGTCTGCTCTCTGTTCATTGGTTTAAACACTCATATATTTTGTCTAGAGCAGAAACAACAATCTATCTATCTATCTATCATCTATTATCTATCTATCTATCTATCTATCTATCTATCTATCTATCTATCTATCTATCATCTATCTATCTATCATCTATCTATCTATCTATCTATCAATCATCTATCTATCTATCTATCTATCTATTTACCTATCTATCTTTTGTTTAGAGTACATATTGTTATTCTTGGCAAGTATTGCAATCTTCTGCTATCTATGGTGTGAGTCTTTAGTGGGCTATTTAAGTCCAGTCACTTCTGGCGGTATTTTGCATAGTGCAATCGGTAAATCTCATAGACATTGGCTTACTGACATATTTAGTTTACAGATTTCCTTGACCTAAGGCAGTAGTGTGTATTGTATTATAATGACGATTCTTGCATTCAGTAAATTTATGGCCAAAGAAACCATGTGGTCAGTGGTATTGTGACCAGTGATGACAATTTTAACCCAAAGCAAATTGGGGCAAGGTCATGAAAAAAATATTCCCTTTATGGATAGATAAGGAACAGTTGGGATAGATGAAAAGCAAAGCTGCCAGGATATTTGTCAGTCTTCTTGAAGCTTGATGCTGGGCAGCAATCTTAGTGTTCATCTTTGCAACTAGAAAGTAGGGTCTGCAATATCTAACAGTGTCAGTCTTAGCAGGAGCATGCTCATATCACTGAGTAAGAACCATGTTTCTCTGTTATGAATCAACCGAATAAAGACGATGGGAAGGAGACAAATATCTATCCTTACAAATCTCCTTCTCTGTCTTGGTCTTCTGGTCATAGTCATATGGAGGAAAATTAACCTTACACTTGGGTCCATTTTGCAAAACTTGTTCCCAAATAATTTTTTTTCTCTGAAACCCAAAAGAACATTATTCTACTAAGTTCCTGGTATATAGTTGAGGTATTAATCACTGACCATGCATTGATACAGACTATTATTTTAGGTTTTTGCTTCTAGGCAAAATGGCCCACATGAAGCAATCCTCAAAGGCCTATTTAACACAGCAGTGCAATTGTAGTGCCGGGATGTTTAGTACAATGCTTTGCAGCTCAAGTTTAAAATACCTCTTGGTCAATCGGTCAAAAAGCACTTTGTATAAACTTCAAAAAGTCTGTTAAAAAAGTGGTTATGCCACAGATGGTAGGAGTGAGGTCTAGGGAGGGGACATAGCAGAAATCTGACTCACCTCCAAACTACTTCAGAAGATTCTAAAGCCTGATTCATATGCAACATATCCATCTGATAATGGGGCATCACTGAGATTATCTGTGTTTATGAAGTATTAGAATTGAATGACATCCAGTCTTTTTAGATCAGATATCCAGTGTCTTCTTGGGCTTACCGGTGAGTCTTGAGTTCTTTCATGGCATGAGAATGCTTATCTAAGCAAGGGTCTAATTATTTTATTTCAAAATCCTTTAGCTACCTTCCCCACTGGAGAAAGTGAAGCAATCTGTAGAATGTCTTGTTCCTCTGCAGATAATTCAATCACCATTGGGCCTCTTGAGCAAGAACTCCAGTGGGTATCTGGACCATGCTCACTGCATACTTTGAGACAATTCTAGCAAATATTACAAAGACTACTAGGTAGTTTCAGTTTCTTTCCTCCACCCATCTTTCTCTTTTACTTTTCTATTTTCCTTCTTTCTGATATGATTTGTTGAGTTAGACTTACCTGTTTATCTGGTATTGACCTAGACCCTGCTTCTCACTTCAAAAATGTAGTATAGTCATTGCACTTCTTGCCCAAGATCCTCAGGCATTACTTTCACACCACTCCTGAGTAATAGTCAACACTTATCTCTTCGGTGAAATGACTTCCCTGCTTTGGAGTTCTTTGAGCACATTGTTAGCTCTACTATATGGCTTGATGTTCATTAGAAACTAAAGGAAAGACATCTGGTGAAGCCACATGGCCTCACTGTTCATAGAAGTGTCACATTAAAGTTGAATAGGCTTTGGGGTTTGGGTCTCTGCTCGAATTAGAATTTGGGGACAGATTCATTACAAGTTTGGACTCATTCTTAACTTGCTTTAGAGATTCCATCTCTGAAAGCAGGAAATATGTTTCTGTCTATCACAAAGCCCTCCCCCCCAAAAAAAGATTCTAAACTGGAACAGCTCTGTGGGTCATTTGGTCCAGGGAACCACTAGGGATGCATTGTGGGAGAGGAATGTCCTCTAGCATCTTCTGCCAGCCTGGAGAGATGCACCTGCTGTTGTTTGCTGGGCAGCTCTAGGTTTCTAGATTCACTCTTCATGGGTTTATCCAGTTATTATACTCTGTTTCTTCTCCTTAAAATACTTGCACTTTTAAAACTTCGGTCCAGATAAAAGCCTACACCCCCTACCCACCATGCCACATTCTTTACACATATTCATTAACTAAATTCATTTGTTTTCTAGTCTTATGAACTGCTCAGCTGGCCTTTTGTTTTACTCTGTGGGAAGTGCAATTATGCATTATATAATTATATTATTATAGCATTTTTTTTTGCTTTTTGTCACACTTTTTCTCCAGTTTAGACTCTATTTTGTGACTTCCTGAGGCCCCGGACATGGTGTTATTCTCAGAGCACTCTCAGTAGACTCATGCTGCTTCTTTGCTGAGTGTAGTAATATAATTTTGGACATGAACCCAAACAGTGGTATTAGTTTTTCTCCCTGGACAAGCTTATATTATCAACTTCTTTCTAATTTGCTATTCTTGTTGCTCCTCAGTGCCTTTTATCATTATTAGTTCCCTATTTCTTCCAGTCCCTTGGGCATGGTGAAGGCTCAGCTGAATGAGTTAGCATTTTTTTTCTTTTTTAAATATTGAGCTTAGAAGAGCTTTGTTTTGCCCGTGTTTCCAAGCTGATTTCATGAGGTTTTTGGCATGACTTTTGGCTTTGATTACTGTTATCTCAGCATCTCTTGAATAACATTAAAGGAAAAAAAATCTCACTAGCTTTCTGATCACTCTTTTTCAGATACATTAATTACATGAAGATTTAGGACCAGTTCCTTCAGTACCCCTCTAGTCATTTGAATTTCACACAAATCTTCAAGGCAGGATGAGCAAGAACCCTGTAGGTGTGTCTGTCAGTTCTACTGATACTTAATTTTGCATGACAGCTAAGTCTACTGACTCATACATACTCCTTAAGTTGTCTTATTCCTCTTTTAATTCTGTTTCTTGGCTGCAAATTTCAAAATTATCACTATTTGTTAATAGTCTGCATTGAGCCTTCCATTGTTAACATGGACCCCTTCCTCATCTCTTTAAGCTATTGTAAGGGGTAGAGGATTAAGTAATACTCATTGAGTTCTTTTCATGCTTTAACATAATAATTCCCCATTCAAGGAAGTTTTATAACCTGGTTTGTAGATTTTGAATGTGAGGTCCAGGGGGGCTAAATTAGTTTTTCTTGGCAATACTTAAGTAACTCATCCAGTGTTTGAACAAAGGACCAGGAACACCTCAGGCAGCTAGGCAGTACTGATCATTGCCTGTTGGCTTTTTATCAGTGGCTTAGTTTACTCACAAAAGCTTCGAGGATGCAAATTGTGGGGAAGGTAGGTAGGCACCACCCAGAATGAAGCCACCATGATGTACATGAGGAAGCATCTGCTGGTAAAGGTAGTGGAGAACCACCAGGAAGGAAGCAACCATCCTGTACTGCGGGAAGAACTTCAGAGAGCTGCGATGTAGGTTAGAGTGCTGGTTTTACCACTCTTGGGCATATACCCAAAAGAAGCTCCATCTCCCAAAGCTATCCCAAAAGCTGTTGCCTGTACATGGTACATGGAGTATGTTCTACCAGCTGGGATGCCTTGTCTGGGAGAGGAAGCACTTTATCCTTGCAGAGACCAGTGCCAGCATGCGGGATGTGGGAGGATACCCAGGGAGCCCCACATCCTCTCAGAGGAAAAAGGAAAGGGGGATGGGGATCATTGGAGGGGTTGACCAGGAGTGGGGCAGTGAGTGGGATATAAAATGAATTAGTAAAAAAAAAAATCAAATTAAAAAAAGTGCCTCTCTTTTGTATGACTTTTGTTGTTGATCATTTACCATTTTCCTGCAAATTAACATAGGTCTTATGAATACCTGACTCTCAGAATTTGCTAGAGAAAAGCTCTTTATTGGAACGGTACTATTTTGGGGCATGGTATTACTATTTTGAACATTTAAATAGGCCTTAAAGTCTTTAAACGTGTCAGTACCTGTAGTTCCTCTCAGCCCTTCTGACACTGTCCTCCATCCTAAACCTCTCCCTCCCAGGAGCTAACCTTCTGTTTTCCTCCTCCAGCTGGATCCCTATATAATGCAGCCATTTAGGCTACTCAGGTTTCTTGGGCTCTTGGCTCTGGTCACCTCTCCTTTGGTCTCTCTTTTCATCTCTCCTCTCCCAGTTCAGTTTAGTCTGCCAGCCACGCTTAGCTTTGGTTCTTCTCTCTGCCTTCTTTATCCCTTATATCTACCACAAAAATCTCCATACCTTTGGAGTAGTCATGGTCTCCTGCTTTCATTTCATTTTTTCCCCTTCAAACCTCACAGATTTTTGTTTGCCTCTGGGGTGACTTGGGTTTCACTTTCTCACGAGAAAGTTAACATAGAACAGCCTAAAGAGAGGTACGATAGAAGTTATAATAAGTTCATACAAGATCACTTTAATCATTTTGAGGGAAACTTATTGTAGTAGAGGCTAAACACACTCAGCGATTGACTATTCTACTCTCTGTCCATATGACCATAGTGACTGTAGCTGCTTCCTCAGATCTTCGGTGACATAGTGCTGAATCATGGCTGCTACTGAAGCAACCTTGAGCTTTCTTATTTATAGTCATCCTTTTGCCAAGAATGTCCCTTCTGATACAGTTATCCCTTAGGTGGCACCTTTTTGGGATCTAGAACTTGTTTCCTGTGTCTAAGCATTGGCTCAACAATTCTGCTTTTGCACCCCAATCTAATCCAGTTGTTTAAAGCTAATCCACTTTAGGTCAGAGTCCTGGTGATCTTGTCTCCTTGGTTGCAGAATGGATAGCAGAGCTGTCCTTTGTAATGGAGAAGACTGGAAGGTCAAGGGCTGAGTCACTGTGTTCAATGATAACCATCTTCCAAACTTATCGAGATTACATTTAGTATCTTGACTGATAAGTATGTGCCAGAGGCACTCGCTGTTTTCAGTCTTGTCCTGGGTAATTACAGTGACATAGGAGATCCCTACAGATTTGTTGAATTTAGCAGTGAACATAAATGATGTTCAGTTCATTTGAATTTCAGATAAATAATAATGCTTTCATTTATGATGCAGATATTGATAGACATAATTTTTTATATTACTTAGAACTGATATGGGTCTTAAGAGGCAGCTGCCAATCTCTACTTTGAATGAATTTAAAATAGTTCATGGACATTAATAAATGTTTATCTGAAATTCAAAGTTAACTAGGTTTTTTTTTTTTTGTATTTTATTTGTCAGCCTTAGACACAAAGGAAGACACCTTAATTCAAGGAGAAATCAGAGTTATTTGTGGGAACTGGCTTATATTAGGCAACTCAGAAGAAGGGTTGGATGAATGTCATGGTCCATGGGACTCAGAAGGGTCCATGGGCCCTCAATAACAAGAACGTAAAGCATGTGTAGGGAGGGAGATGGATTTCAGGTGGGTGAAGGCACTGAGGGCCCATTATTAAGAACCAGTTAGATATGGGTAGGAGAGTGAACTGAACTAAACAAGAAAGGGAAACCAATGGTCAACTAACTCTTATAATGTGAAAACATTTAGTTTTATCACCAAAAAGGAGAAATATTAAAATTATACTTTTGGAAGACTATTGTTTGCCATAAACAAGAGAGAAAAGTGATTTTGTTCTGAACTAGGATTTCCTGGTGAACATTGTAAAATGATCATTTGCAAGCAGGAGACTGTAAGCAACTAAGAGGTTTTTGTAAAAGTATTTCTTTGTGCTCTTTTTCTAGGTTGTATGGAAACTGGGTATAGGGCAGAGATGGATGGCTGATAGGTTCTGCCCTGAATGAAACATATGCTATTTTGGAAATTAGGAGCCATGAGCTCACTAGCCATGAGAGCAACTGTCCCTGTCAGCTGTAATAGCCATGTGAAACTAAAATGTCCCCTGCTTTATTATGCTGGCCTGACCTGTGGATTATTGCAGAACACAGCCATCATCACTGTCACAAGAAACAGAAATAGTTTAATCCATATGTTATGTTATTGCTATGGTGGATAAAGACCTTCTCCTTGCTCTCTGTGTCTCCTTTTCAAGGGACATAAAAGACTATGTGTGTTCTTTTCCCAGCACTTATGACTGTAGAGGTGTTCGTAATCTAAATTTTACAGCATTTAGGTTATGTCTTCGTGAACCTAAGGACAAGATTTTTGAGAAAGTCATTCTCTGGATATCTGGTACTTTGACATTGTCTACCTCTATGACCAAACTCTAAAACCAAGTGTCAGATTAACATCAGAAGAAACAAGTACATCTCAGGCTTAGTAATTTTCACACGTGTCTATAAATTTATGTTCTGTCTGCACATTCGCATTATCGCTTTTTTGTGATACCAAACACATTCTTATTTTCTGGTTGTCCTATGCTGAAATGCCATCACTGCTGTAGCAGAGATGTAAGCACTAGAATTCATGGTCCTCTCAACGGTTTCTGAGGCTCATCCCACTTCACTGATGCTCATTCTGTTTCTAAGGTGACTCATGATAAAATTACACCCCGATTTTCCCATAGCACTGAAGGATTGCTGTTCATAGAACAGGACTTATAAAAATTAATTGTTCATATATCCTGACATTTGTTTAGCCTTAGTCCCTGATATATTACTAAGCCTTGTCCTTTGATAATAACACATTAGTTGTTTGCAGCTCTTTATGCATGATGCTGGGCAATGAAAAAATCAAAATGATTTTAATCATTCAGTAGCACAGAGTACTTGCATAGAATGTTGTGAGGCCTTGGATAAGTCTCCATAAAAAGGTAGACAACTAGATGATTCTCTGTTCTTTAGGATATGAGAGCAATGAATTGGTTTGAAATATAATGTCACACACACACACACACACACACACACACACACACACACACACACACACCCCACAAATATAACAAAGCAGTAGTAATTCAGTAGTAATGGTGCGCTATGGAAGTCTTCATCCAAGAGTAGACAAGGTCGTCCTGCCTCAGAATCACTGAGGATACCCTTTTAAAATATAGGGTGCTAGACCTACCTTGAGAGTTTAGCATACAACATTGGAATATTTTCCTAAGGGAAGATGAGGGGTGGCATTCTTCTCTGCCATCAAAACTGAACACTCCTCAACTCCTCATACTAATCAAAGATTTTACATTTCTCTCTCCCTCTCCCTCTCCCTCTCCCTCTCCCTCTCCCTCTCTACCAAGGTGCTAAATTGTTTACCCAATCTCTTTTACCCAAACTTAGTGAGATCAGTCCTGCTATTACTACAAAATCAGAGAATGTCCTTCAAGCTGTCTCTTCCTTTCTTAACCAATCCTTATAAATTAGGCTTATGACAGGGGACAGGAACCTGAAGGTAAAAATTAGAATAGCAATGTATTATGTCAAGAATAGAAAGGCTTCTACAATGTCATTTAAATAATAATGGTTTCATGAATCTGTATGTTGGCATCCAATTGTATTTTATACTTTGGCCAAAGCCTGTTTATTTTGTTGACCCATTATAAAAAGTGAGTAAAGATTTATTTTTGCTTTTGGAATGGACTTCTCCCAAACTACAATACTCCTTTCTCCCACCCACTATTTTGTTGCAAAAGAAGAGACAATTCCAGGCCCAGAGTGACTTATTTTAACTTAGAAGGTAGGGCATCTTATGTTGACTTATTTATTTTTCTTTCAGTGCTGGGTTTTTCTCCATCCTTGGTAATTGCTTTTGGAAAGGATGGTTAGCAGAAAGGCAGACTGTAGCCCCTGAAGATTGATTGGACCATTTCCTCTATTTCTCTGTCCTTATCAATTTTTTGTGACATTTGTGAAAGTCAATATATTGTTCATTTTTCATGACTACAGGAAGAAACTGCTCTGCTGGGAGAAACTTTCAAAATCAGGGACCCACATCTGCAGCCACTAGTGAACATGTGTTTATTAGTAATATTTTCTAATATGTGTAGATAGATTTCAAAGTATTTTTTTAAAACTTTATGTAGAATGCCGTGTTTGTTATTTTTGAGAATGTAGAAATTGAAAAAATACAGGCTTAGGAAGAAAGGAACTATCTAAAACATCACCCACAGAGGCTAATTAATGCACACACACATAGTATACTTGTAACCACCAGTGTATTATATGCATGTGTATTCGCAGATTGCATATTCTCTATTTCTGACACTTTGGAAGTGGAGTCATACAATTTTACACTTATTTTACTGGCACATGTTACAGTCATATACCGTATTAGTGTGCTAGGGCTCCTTTACAGTTCTGAGTTCTTCAACAGTGTGACAAAGGGACAGGCAAAAGAGTCAGAGACACTCTTGCTCTCACTCAAGAGTCTCACGAGAACACCAAGCTAACAGCCATAACATACATACAGAGGACCTAATGCAGACCCATTCAGGTCCTATGCTTACCATTTCAGTCTCGGTGAGCCCATGTGAGCCCTGCTAAGTTGATTCAGTGGACCACGTTCTCCTCGTGTTCTCCATTCCTGCTGACTCCTATAGCCTTTTCTCCCATCTTCCACAGGATTCTCCTTATCTCCAAGGTGAGGTGAATTTAGGGCAATCTATCTACTACCCATAATTTTACTTTTTTATGCTGAGGTACGAACTCCCGAAGTTGTTTAGCAGGCTATCTTTGAATACAACATGCAACTCAGGCCAGCTCTGAACTTGTGATCATCCTACCTCAACTTTCTGAGTAAGTGGCACTATAGGATTGGATAACAAGGCCTGGCTTCTCAAAAAGTTTTATTAACATTTTATGCATTCCCATATTTTGAGATACTTGGCTTGTTTCTGAGTAGAAACAGGGCTTATATGAATTGTTTATGTATCACAATGTGTTTGGTTTTCATTAGTTATATATTGCTGAAATTTATCTTTTGATAATTCTAAATTCATTGTTTAACAACAATCATTATAACCAGTGATTTTAAGGCTTACTCAAAACATTCCAGGATAGACTCGAAAATGTAGAGTCATTGGGTAGAAGTGAGTGAACTCTAACAAAGGCTTCCGTTGAAAGTTGTCACATGACTTTCCAGAATCTAAAGAAATCGGAGCAGATAAAATAACTCGCGTGCCTGTTTAAGAAATTGCCCTAAGTCTCCCAGCTTAAAAGAATAAACATTGATCATCTTTTAGTTTCTGTGGGTCAGCGCTTTGGGCGTGGCTCAATTGAGATCTCTCTCAGGCTGCGAGTCAGTGGCACATTTATCTCAGCGTTCAGTGTAGGAGGATTTGCTTCCATATTCACAGGAATTGGTATGGGCAGACCTCAGGTCCTCCTTGCCCCTTTGGTCTCTCACAACATGGGGGCTTTCAGCGTGACTTGTTTGTTCCTCTCAAGGAGAAGAGGCAAGACTGAGAGAGTGGGCAATACCTAGTCACATTTCACTTGTAAGTAACCTTGGGAAGGCTGTTACTCATGTTTACTCTACTGTGCTTGTCAATAATGATTCCTGAGTTAAGTTCATATTGGAAAGAGATCAAATGACTAGACACAGCATGAAGTCAAGAAGAGAGCGTCTCTGGTGATCACGTGAGACATTGCTTACCAAAGACCTCAAGTGTCACTGCACCATCCCAAGAACTAAGAATTTTAAAAAATGTAAGTGATCATTTCTTATAACTACTGCAGATTTTTCTTTTAATATTAAGTAAGGAATATGTGTATTGCTCATTAGTTGTTTGCAGTTTTATTTTTTAAATTTATTATATTTATTTCCCTCTGTTATTTCTCTTTGGGATTCTTAGTTCCTGCAGCCTTTACTTTTCTCAGAGGGTTATAATGCTGATTTAATTTGAAACTGTGACCCTTTCAGGGAGGAAAGTGTTCCCTGACATCTTCAGGGAGTTGAAAGAAATTCGTGTCTCATTTTACTGTGTGGTCCAGCTTAAGTACCTGTTTGAGTTAGTGTCTGCAGCCATCATTGGTAATACATACCTATTGTAACTCTCAAAACAAGGAGAATCTGACATTAATTCTCCAACTGCCATTGGATTTGTAATAACGCATTGACAATGGTTTTTAGCACCAGATATATGTGGTCTAGCAATTTGCAAACTAATCATTAGCATCTGACTTTTTGATGCAAAATTGCTTAAAACTAATTAAAGTGTCATGTCTAAGAAATTTCAGAACCATAAAGCACTCATCTATTAAAATTTCCCAAGGAGACAAACATCCACTCATAAAAAATATGTTTTGCTTAGGAGACCAAGGATGAAATAACAATAAGTAACATTATCATTACCTGCAACTGCAGGAAACGTATTATTTCCTATGACTGAAAACCACGTTTTATGAGAAATGGAATATCAGACTGGTGACATCCGATTTGACCTTGGGCAAATCATTTAAGCCAATTTTTTTCATCTCTGAAAGAGAGAGTTACATCTTTGTTACACATTTCAAAATGCCATGAACATTAATGAAGCAATATCTATAACGCATAAAATTTATGGGGAGATTTATTTTTATGATCCTTCCTAAGTTCTCTGCTTTAGAATTCAGATCGTTGCTGGGCAGCTTTCCTTACAGGACAGTTTCTATCTTAAGCCCCAAATCCTCCTTTTGTTCTTTCCTTGTCTAGTTTTATGCTCTGAATGACCCTGTGTTTTATTGTCTACAGTTTGGTAGGATTTTTTTTTTTATATTTTTTATGTACATTTCAAATGTTATCCCCTCTCCTCGTTTCCTGTCCATAAACCCCCCTATTCCATCCTCCCTTCTCCTTCTTCTATGAGGGTGCTCCCCTTCCTTAGCAACCAACTCCTTCCCACTTCCCCGCCCTAACATTCCCCTACATTGGAAAGTCCAGCCTTGGCAGGACCAAGGGCTTCTCCTCCCATTGGTGCCCAACAAGGCCATCCTCTGCTACATATGCAGCTGGAGCCATGGGTCTGTCCATGTGTGCTCTTTGGGTAGTGGTTTAGTCCCTGGGAGCTCTGGTTGTTGGCATTGTTGTTCTTATAGGTTGCAAGCCCCTTCAGCTCCTTCAATCCCTTCTCTAACTCCTCCAATGGTTGGTAGTTCTTTAGGTATTTGAAATAAACTGCTTGATTCTTCTCTTAAGATTTTATTTTTAAATCTATGTTAAGCAGCATTTGCTTTAGAAATTGCTTTTAATTGCAGAGAATACTAATAATCTGGTGGAATTGTAGTTTTTCTTGCCAATTCATAATCACTAAAATGGTTCAGTAAAGCATCAGCGATATGCAGTGTTTTCTGAGGAAATAATACACACAGATTCTAGTCACTTGTCTCTGGCTGATAATAATGCAGAGGGAGGGAATATTTCTATAGAAATAAAAAAAATATTGTACGAGCTGAACATTGGTGCCAGGAGGGTGAATTAGCTCACAGAGGAGATTTTGTCCTGGCAGGAAAGTGACTGCGCAATGTGGAGGCAATTGGAATTTGGAGGCTTGTCTGCATCATATTCCAATTGGATTGGACGGAGCTGTAGAGGATGGGGTGGGATGCAGCTCAGTTGGTAGAGTACATGCCTAGCATAGGGAAATCACTGGGTTAGAGTCTTAGTCTCACGTACGTCAAGTGTAGTAGTGAATGCCAGTGTCTTCAGAACCCGCAAACCAGAGGCAGGAGAACCTAACGTTTAAGGCTTTCCTTGACTATGTAGTGAGTTCCAGGCTAGTTTGGGGCACTCAATCAATCTCCTGTCAAGAAAGAGTCCTGGCTGCGTGGGGGTGTGTGGGGTGGGGGAGAAAATGTCAGTATATTTCTTTTTGACTGCTACTTTCATAGTAAAAGTATGTTTCATAGTTAAAGTTGAGTATTCCATACTCAAGACGTTTATTTAGTCCTTAAGGGGAATAGGGTGTTTGTCTAAATCTTGTGCTTTGGGTTTTATCAAGGTCAGGAGCAGAATTTGCTTTGCATTTTCACTCATCTTGGTTTTTAATAAATTCAATTCATTTTTCAATTTGTGGTTTTGGATTCTGTTGTACAGTTACATAGTGTGATGGGCGCTGTGTATTTCAAAGTGAATTAGACGAGGTCTCTTAGAAAGGGAATCTGTGTCAGGAATCTGTTGCTCCAAGGTCAAGCTCACATATTCAAATGATGGGGAACTTAGCATAGAGAGTGAGATCCTCAAGGCTTCTCAAAGAGGGACAGGAGCTTGGCTTGAAGGCTGACTAGAGGGACGACGAGGCTACTTGTGTAAAGAAGAGCTAACCCCAAGAAGAGAGCCCACAGCTCTATAGGGGAAATCAGAAATGGCTAAATGAACTACTTCATGATCTGTGAGCTCCAGTGCAGCAATGGGGAGAGATACCCATGGAGAAGGGGCTGAAGACTGTATCCCATCAACCACACCCAAGCCCTCCTTTGAATTGAATCTGATGTCCTCATCTCTCTCTAATGATGTAATGCACACCTTTGTAGCAAGAAATCCCAACCAGCACACTGAGATGTAAGCATTTACCTAGTTCCATTCATCCTTAGGTCTAATCAGACCTTCCATACAGATGCTGATCCAAGGTGGCTGTCTCAAGGAGTGCGTTTCCTTAAATAGATTTCTATCCTGTATAAAAGTATGTGTGCTACAGTTTGCCTGTAAACTCCTTTGAGGAGATTGTGGTGGTCGTGGTTTGAGGATATGCTAGGAAGGGTTAAGCAGGAAAATGTACAAATATAGCATGTTGGAATAGCATAGAAATCCGTGTCAATAATCTCAGCATAAAAAACATAACTTCTTTTCTCTGGCTTGAATTGCTCATTGCAAACATAATTCCTTCCTACCTTCACAACTTGCCTCTGTGTCTAGAAGGGATTTTAAAAATATGTGATTAGCATAATAAACACAGCAAAGCAGTGTGCCTGCCGCAAATCTCAATTTTGACATATTGAAAACAGTAATTGTGAAGATCTTTTGCTTTTCTTCTGTAATTCTAACACATTTCCCTTCTTTTTGTGTACAATAAAGTATTAAGCTATTTTTACATCTTTGCAGTTTGCATGAAAGGAATGGAATAGCATTCTTGCTTTTCATCTACATATCGCTCATTTCTCTTAGCATTTTATTCTTGACATTTAACCCTGTTATTAGATATTACTGTAGTCTGATGTATTGTATTCCATTCTACAGACATATTACAATAAATTGATCCATCCTAGTGTTGATGTGTATTGTTCTAATCAGGGGTAGAAGTTTTCTTGACCATGCTGCTGCTACTGCTGTTATTATTATAATTTATTATTATTATTATTATTATTATTATTATTATTATTATTATTATTATGATGGGACTGGGAAAGCCAAAGATATGACAGTCAACAGAGGAATGTTGAGCCCCTTTCGGAAGTGATTTTCATGCCAGAGTATTAATAGTGCCAGTGGTGCCCTATTTATTCAGCTTTTAATATATGGACATAAGGTTTTTTCCATTTATCAAGTTTGGCATATTAACTGATTGTGCTTTATTTTACATTCTTTGACCATTTATCAAATTGGGTATTTTTTTTTACCTACTAACTTTTCATATTTGGTGAATTATTCCAGTTTCTTTTAAGATAAAGATAAAATAAAGAGTATTTGTTCTAGTCTTTATATTTTGTATTGGAGTTTTGTGTGTTTTCCTCTTGTTTCAGGAATTTTTTTGCATACTGAACAATCTTTGCTTTTTTGAGACTTGCTTTCTTCTGTACGATTCCACACACGGAAGGTAATCATTATGGTGTTTTTAAACTCGTTCATCTTTTCTTTTGTAATCTGTAGTTCTTTCTTGTCTTGTAAATCTTACTTTGCTCCAATAGTCATGTAGGTACTCTTCTATTCTTCATGTAAAAAATCTTTTAATACGTTTGTATTGCTTCATATTGTCACCTTAGTCCCCTAGAATTGAATTTTCATGATGTTCAGAGTCTAGTTCCTTCTTTTCCATATTGATATCAGTTTGATAGACAGTCATGCTGGCACACTGACTGGAACCGTCCTTCTCATAGATTACATATTATGTGAGTTTTTTTGTGTGAGACTTTATTTTCTATGATTTCTATATTTTTCTCTTGTACCAGTAGCCCATTGTATAACTGCTAAAAGTTCAAAATAATTTTGTCATGTGTCATGGTAGTTCTTACTTTATTTTCTTTTTCATCATATCTATTCTGTTTTCAGCCATGTGGATGTAAATTGTGGATATTATGACATTTTAGCCTAAGACACTTCTAAATCAATAGTTATTATAGTTATGGAATTTTATGTTGATGCAATCACTATTTCGTATATAGTCAACATTCAAACACCAATGACTATCCTGATGGTATCTAGCAATATTCTTTCTCTATGTGCAGATTCAAATTAGGTGTACGCACTGCATCTAGTTTTTCTGTCTGGAATATTTTCTCAACTATTCATGGTGACGGCACAGTAATGAGCACAGAGAATGTGTTCTGTGCAGCATCTCACAATGTTGATCCTTGTGCCTTTAAGGAGAATGATGCATCGTTCACATTGCTTGGTGCTTGGCACCACAATGTCAGTTCTCTCATTACTGAGCTTTCCAGTTCTGATGACCTGATTAAGAGAGTGTCAACTGTTGGTCACATTTCTCTACTTCAGAGTTTTCATATCGTCTCTTTACAAGTAATAAGTAGTCCCAGGAGAGAAATGTTTAGGTTGTGTAAATGTTCTAGGTTTTGTCAAACTTTTATTCAGTAGCCTATGAATCCATTGACTTTTACCAGAATATCATTTTAGTGTGCATACTTCTAGTCAACTATATTTCAATGTTATGGGTTTGATACTTTCATTTAAAATAGGTAACTTTTTACTCATTATCATATCCTTTCATTGTTTATATTGCTTATTTTATAAGAAGTTGACCCTCTGTTTAGCTGTAGGGTTGTCAATTTATGTAATGGGATCTTCTATGGGTTTCTCTATATTTGAAAGTCCCCACATTCATCTCCTGTCACTAATTCATCAGGACCATAGCTTATGAAGTCCAAGTTCTCTGGCTTTGATATGCCTTTGGACAAAGTCTGGCTTTAGCGAGTTGCTACTTTTCTCTGAATTTTTGTGTACACTCCATTTCTGGCTTATGAATAGTTATCATTTTACTTATCCATTTGACATGTCTTAAAAGAAACTGGAATAATTCTTTAGCATCTTAGCTGATTTGGAAGCAGTGTCATTTGGTGTTTTAGCCACTGTCACTGTGAAAATCGAGTCCCCCTTGGTCTCCTTAGGTTCATATTGTGATGCATGAACCATTGCACCCTTTATAAAGTCATAGAAGGTTGAACCTGGGCACAGGCCCATACATCAGTGTGATGATATTCATAATATTAGTTTATTCTACTAAAGCATAAAACCCTCTTAATACTTAATGAGGTTATTTCATGTAACTAGCCAAAAACACTTAAGTGGTTTATTGGAGCATATGATTTTTTTTTAACAAATTTTTGGCTGAGCTGATAAAAGAGTAAGTGAAGTTTTTTTCTCTTGGCAAGAGATTAAATTTTATGGTCCAAAATTTTCAAAAGATTGTTTTGCTATTTCTTTTAAACATTTTCTGAGATGTCTATCATTGTAAATAATTTGTATAATTTTCACATGGAGTGACTTATTAAAATGATATAAATATATACTTACAGATATCTTTCCATTTACTCCTTCCCCATAATTAGTGCATGGGAAGAGGATGGCCATCATATTTTATTTATAATTTAAATGAAGGGATGAATATTTAGCAGTCAAGATTTTTAATAAATAAATGTTGTGTGACTAAGTAAGTAAGTAATGAATGAAAAATAATTGAGTTCTGTTTAATTGTTTGCTCCTACTTAAGCTAACGCATACAACAGCTTTCGATTGACCATCAATGAAAGCATCAGGTTTCTTCATCTATCTTCAGTTATTTCCACAGACCTAACAAGCAGGGAAGGGTAGAGAAAGATTTTTCAGTGAAATATTGTAAACATTTGCTTTACTCCAGCTCCCAAATTGAATCTCCAGCATCAATCCTGCCACAGACGTCAACATTACAGCACTGTTTGCAAAGGCACAATTGATGTAAATATAAAGACTGGCTATTTCTCATGGCATAGTGTTCTTTTCCAGCAAGAGTTAAAGAAATCTTAGCATTTGCTTTCATCAAATGAATTGAATTTTCAAAGACTGCTCCCAGAAGCCTAATTTTCTTATTTAGAAAACTTACATTGTAGCTGACACAAATCTTAGAAAGATGCTATAGTCTAACCAGTGTATGAAATAGAACTGTAAGTCTATAGTAGGTTAAAGCAAGGCAGGGTTTCCTGGGCAGCAATCAGAGCAGAATCTTCCCTAGAATTTGACATCAGATGAGAATCAATCATGGACACAAAGGCAGACTAGATTCTCTGCACATAAGGAAGCTTAAGCATGATTGGAGACAGCCCTTGTATATGAATGAAGAAAATAATGGAGACTCACAAAACTAGTCATCTTAGATCAGGGCAATCTAAGCCAGTTCTCCAGGGGGTTATTTATTCTAGGTTAAATAACAGTCCCCTGTAAACTGGACCATAGAAGTTGTTCTTACCATTTGTGTGTGTGTGTGTGTGTGTGTGTGTGTGTGTGTGTGTGTGTGTGTGTGTGTGTGGTTTATGTGTGGGCACATCTCCCTGGAGCAGGTATGGACATTACAGGATAATTGTAGAGTAAGATTCTCTCTTTTAACATTACATAGGTTCTTGTACCACAAAGGCCTTACTCACTGAGTCATCTGGCCAGTTCAGTTTTTATTCATCGTGTTCTATAAGTTTATATATCTTTAATTATAGTGAAAGTTATAATGAATCTATTTAAGTATGGTGGCATGGTGATATTTTCTTATGAATTTCCCAATATGAAGTTCAGAATTGCTCTTTCAAGTTCTATAACAAATTGTGTTGGAATTTTGGTGAGGATTGCGTTGAATCTGTAGATTGCTTTGGTAAGATGGCCACGTTAATCCTGCCTCTCCATGAACATAGGGGATCTTTCCATCTTCTGAGATCTTCAATTTCTTTCTTCAGGGACTTGAAATTCTTGTCATATAAATATTTCACATGCTTGGTTAGAGTTACACCAAGATATATTATTTGTGGCTATTTTAAAGGGTGTTGTTTTCCTAATTTCTTTCTCAACCATTTTATCATTTGCATAATGGAGGGCTACTGATTTCTTTGAGTTACTTTTGTAGGCAGCCACTTTGCTGAAGCTGTTTATCAGATGTAGGAGTTCTCTGGTAGAATGTTTGTGGTTGCTTAAGTGCTCTATCAGATCATGTAACATCCCATGTGTCATGCTACATCTTGACCCAGGAACCTGTGAAAGCAGGTGTCTCACAGTTTAGAAAACGAAGTTTGAAGAGTATTAAAGTCTTGACTACTAAATACTGATTTCTTAATTTCAGCTGTTAGTAAAAACATGATGACTGCCCTGTTCCCATTGTAGTGAGTGGCTAAGTGGACAGGTATCACTTCAGGCTATTTAGCTATTAAATTATTCAGTTCTGAAGTGCATATTGAGTTGGACCCAATAATTGATGAAGACTACATGCTTAAAGAGGCATTTACTTTTTTCTTTTCTTTTTTCTCTTTTTTAAAGATTTACTTATTATATATAAGTACACTGTAGCTGTCTTCAGACACACCAGAAGAGGGCATTGGATCTCGTTACAGATGGTTGTGAGCCACCATGTGGTTGCTGGGATTTGAACTCGGGACCTCTGGAAGAGCACTCAGTGCTCTTAACCACTGAGCCATCTCTCCAGCACCCTCTTTTTTCCTATTGGTGCCAACGGCTGAGCATTGAGAGAATTATTATGTAAATTTTAAATAGTTATTTATCTATAGACAGTTTTGGTTCAGTAGCCAAGTTTGTCCTCTGTTTGGTACAGGAAAACCTACCAGATGTTCTCCATCGTCAACAGTTGTCGAGCATGCTGACAGTATATGCTTTGCTGTCTGCCTTAGACACAGAGCTGCTGAGATCTTCACTTTTGTAATGATTTGAGTTTCCACCACCTCCTACTGATCTGGGAAATAAGCAATTTTGGGCGACTTAATCAAATTTAGAGAAGAGCTTTGAGCAGGAGAACGTTTAAATTGCCTGAAAATGTCACCCCTACAGCTAAAATCCTGACACAGTTTAAATTTAAGTGACAATTTAACAAGGTTTTCAGTTTCTCACGAGGTTGTTGAACTGTCCTCATGGACTGACGAGCAGTGATAATAAGTGTCCAGAGCACATCCATTTCCCTGACCTTATTTGCTTCCTATGGTATAAACAGGTATTTGATATAATGGAAAACCATCTTAACCATTTGTGGTGTCTAGTATAGTTTATAATGTAGTTGTTTGCACTATACTCATAACTTCAGACATTCTGTGTTTTCTGAGAAAGTACAGAGAAAACCCCCAAATCTGGAAGAGAGATAACACACACACAGACACACACACACACACACACACACACACACACACACACACACACACAGGCACACTTGGCAGAACTGCTAATCCAGAAAGCTTGCAGGTAAATCTAGAGAAAGTGGAGAGATTCTAAGGCATAAAATGACACCACACACCACATGTGAGATGTAAAGAGAGGCAACTGCTGTGGAGTAACAATAATTCTCTAAATGACTTACGGAGATTGTGGGCAGAAAGCTAAGCTAATGACTGATTTAACAGCTAAAAGAGAGCAGCATGGCTTCTAGTACTGTAACTCGCAGGGGTCAGGTTTGATGAGGGAGTTGGAAAATGATAACCACACAGACAGCTATAGCCAAGTGAATTTCAGAACTTGAGCTGGTCTCAGAGTTACTACTTCCCTTTAGGTAAAGGTCAAGGCCTACTATTATGGGTATTACAACCCCTTCTCTATAGATCAAGAAATTAAAGATCACAGATACTGGGTAATTGGCTCTGCTTAGTAATACACAATGATAAGCTAGGGATAAGGAGTCAGGATTTTAAAACTGCTGCTTTGTTAATTGCTAAGCTAGTTACTTAAGAGAGCCTACTCGGGGACAAGGGAAGAGAATACTGCTGAGGGTAACATAATACTGCTGGAAATAATGTGCTTAGATGGTGCATTGGGAAGGCTAAAATGAGTCTAGAAACTGGGAATCTATACATGTGGGCACCGGGCAAGCATCAGATGTTGAACCTGTTCATGGGAAATGAACTGTCCATTGACTGCTTGCTGCTTGCCCTTTTCCTCTCTTTCTTTCTTCTTTCCTTCCTCCCTCTCTCCCTTTTTTCTTTCTTTCTTTCTTTCTTTCTTTCTTTCTTTCTTTCTTTCTTTCTTTCTTTCTTTCTTTCTTTCTTTCTTCCTTCTTCCTTCCTTTTCCTTTCTTCCTTCCCTCCTCCTTCCTTCCTTCCTTCCTTCCTTTCCAGGAAAAGGTTTCTCTGTATAGTCCCAGATGTCCTAGAACTCATGTGTAAACCAGGCTGGCCTTGAACTCAGAGATCTGCTGCCTCTGCCTCAGAGTGCTGGGATTAAAGGCAGTAGCCACCCCTGCCCAGCTCAGTAGCCTGCTTTTACCACTGTGCTTTGTCAAGTGTGTTAGGATGGGCAAGCTTTGAAGTGGCACATTCTGATTACTCAAGAGCACAGTTGGAACTGGGTGGATTCAGTGGCTTAAAAGAAAAATGTCAGTGGAAAACTGTCCGGTTCTGTGGTCTGGCCTCCCCAAGCCTATCAAATCTTATTTCCTAACCTATCCACTCTTACCCATGCATGTACTTCAAATACAATCTGCAAGGTGCCTGATTTCTTTTGTTTGGTGTACAGGGGTTCTTCTGCATGCTTCTTTTCTGAATCCCATTAGAAAAGGCTTCAGAGTTCAGAGAGACTTAGACAGGTTTCTATTAAAGCAATCATGTTAGGAAATTAATCTTTGGGGGTATTTCTTTAACTTTCCACTAGGGAGTATACTCATTGGAGCCAGAAAGGACTGCTTTGCTGTGTTTGCAGCTTTATGTTTGTGACATTACAGCCTCAGGTATCATACCTGGCAGTAGAAAATGCATGAGGGTCAATAACTGAATGAACAAATGATCGTGTCAGTTGATAGTCGTAGGCATAGTGGCCAAGTCAGTATGGAAAGTGTTCAGATAAGTATGCAAGCACTTCAAAGTGGAGCTCACTAGGGAGACCTAGGCAAGAAGGTCAGGTGGGGAAGCAATATGACGGTGTTGTGGGAATCGCTGATAGAGTGCACAGCCAGGAGGAAGCTAGCAATGGCAAATCTAGTGCTCCGACTAAGAAACAGGAAATGAGCAGAACATACCTGGGATAGCACAGTTCAGCCCTCCTGGCTCACTTCTCAGAATTTTATTGTCCTACAAGCAGAGCATCTGATTAATATTTTATGATTTCTGCTCTCAAAGGGCAGTGGGTCCAACTAAGGAAGGCTGCCCAGAGCCTGGAAGTGTAGCACTAATAGGTATGTGTGGAAGAGACAGGGACTCTGGGAAGAGCGAGCTTAGCTCTCTTGTAATGAATTATGGCCATTGCATTATTTATGCATTTATTAAAAAGTAGAGTGTAAGTAAAAAGAAAAAAAATGTTCCCCAAACCACCTTGGACTTAAATTATTGCTAATATCTGTGGAATTTCTTAAGGTCTTTAAACAAATGAATATGCAAATAGTATATATTTTATATTTACTATACATATCATATATATATACTCTAATATATATCCTATCAATATTTTCACACATTTTGGAATTATGACTTGGGAGCTTATTTTAAAAATTGTTATTTTGAGACATTTTTGAAGCAGAAACATCTAGTTTATTTGGAAAGTTAGCTATGTCAAATGATGTCTTGCTAAAGCTGACACAAGTAAAAGGATGTTTTGATATAGAAGCACATGGAAAAACCTGTGATGAAGGAATATAGGAATATAAATATGACCTCATAGGCCGTGGGAGATGAGAAGTGAGCATTGGTTTGGTTTGCTCCACACGCTGCCATTGAGAGAAGCTCACCCAAGAACTGCTTGTGAGTTCCCGCAGCAGCAGTTTGCCACTTGCTTGGCCTTACTTGTGGCTGGTTGGTGAGCCTAAGGGTTCCTTCAGGACTGGACAGCAGCTGCCAGATCTGTGTGCTGATTGCCTGCCCTAGAGGACTTGTCTGGAGTTGCTGAGTCATATTTGGTGTTTGCTCTGAGCTGAACTGCTTGTCAATGAAGATTGAACTCATTCCCAAAGACTATTTTTGAACAGGTCCACTACTACCATGTCCTAATAACTTTTCTTTTCTACTACCTCGGCTGGGTGGTGGGCTAGAGCAGAGGTTGAACCCTTATTAAAAGTAGACTGCCATATTGTGCTTGCAGACAGGCAACTGGTGTGGCTGTCCTCTGACAGGCTATACCAGCAGCCCTGAGAGTAATGCAAATAATTACAGTCAACCATTGGTTTGGGATTGAGGACTTCATTCAAAGAATTAGAGGAAGGACTGAAAGAGCAGATGGGGGATTGCAATCCTAATAGGGAGAACAACAGTGTTAACTAACCAGGACCCCTTAGAGCTCCTAGAGACTAAACCACCAACCAAAGAGCATAGTGGATTGGTCCATGGCCCCAGGCAAATGTGTAGCAGAGGACTTCCTTGTCTGGCCTCAGTGGGAGAGGTTGCATTTAATCCTATGGAAATTTGATGTCCCAGGGAAGAGAGATGCTGGTGATCTGGGTGGTGGGAGAACACCCTCTCAAAGGTGGAAGGAGGAGATGTGGGGTGAAGAGCTTGGGGAGTAGGGACCAGGAAGAGGGGAAGACTTTTGGAATGCAAATAAATAAGATAATTTAATAAAAAGGTAGGCTGCAAAAATTTTATGCCTATACATTTTCCCTTGGAATTACTTTGGGATATTTTGTCCAGGAAGGGATACACAAGTCAGACAAACTTAATCTCTTATTATTGGATACTTAATTTGTTTCCAGCATTTGCTACAGTAAGTCGAGGTGCAAACCATAACTGTTACCAAAGATTCAACTAACCTTCATGTGTGCCTGGATAGATCTCTAGATGTGAGCGGCAGAAAAAGAATGAGAGGTCTTAGTAATCACTGTAATCCCCTTCAGATTTAAACTCTGCTATGCCTACTCATACATATGCAGATACATACACAAATACCTAACATGAAAAAATATACCATAGGTGATTTTTGATTTATATTTCCTGAAAATGAAGAATGTTCCTTGATCATTAATGATGAGTAAAATTTTAGAATACTGAGTTGTAAGCGAATTGCTTCTTCAAGAATTTTGGCCACTATTTTCTATTCAGTATTTATTTTTTATTTTTTAATTTATGTACTTTTGATGATGAACACTAGAATAACAAGAGAGACAGCAAGACCTACTTTTGCCTTGGAGCTGGTCTATGCATTTGAACATTCTGAAAATAATTAAAGTAACTTAATTATCACACTTATCAAAAGTTACAGGGCAACTGTTCATTTGTTTTGTTCACTTGGTCTCCTAAGTACTGACATTAAAGTTGTGTACCACCACACTTGTCTCAGGGCAAAAATTCTTAGACATATTTTTCCATTATTTCAAAAGTGTCAGAACATTCTAACATGATCAAAGACTGAACTATTTGAGTAATGTTGTTGGGTATGGATAAAGTCTTGACTAATGTGGATTTTTGACAGGAGCATGGCCATGTCTAAGACCCTGTTATCTCAGACTCAAGGGAATCAAAGTTTTCTGGTCAGGCTCAGTGGAATTACAGAGCCTCCCTCTAGCTTAGTGGCTCTCACACTTTGTGCCCGTAGCCCTTTCATAGTTCCTCAGGTTTCAGTGACCTTCAACCATAAAATTATTTCCTTGCTACTTCATAACTAATTTTGCTACCATTATGAATCATAATGGAAATATCTGATACACAGGATATCTAATATGCCACCCTTGTGAAAGGGTTGTTCTACTCTGAGAGTTGCAGCTTACAGGTTGAGAACTACTGTTCTAGTCTATGAATATTTCACTAGCGTTGACCTTTATTTAAAGCCAGTATGTCTATCCTCCTCCTCTCAGATAACTGTAACTGAGACTGCTCTCCTCCAAAATCCTACCAAGATTAGCTCCCCTGCTACCGCCTTCCTTGTTCACATGTTTATAGTAAAGCCAACTACTTGCTCACTGGTGTGTAATACACATACTGAGTCTTCAGGATGCTAGTTCATCTCTATTAGACCATGAGGCTGTAACTTTAAGTTTTTCAAGCCTTAGTTTGAAGGATGATTAAATGCTTTAGCCTCCCTTTAGCCCACCACCCACCAGAGGGAATGGAAAAGAAAGTTCAGAAAGGTTCTTTGGAGGAACTCCCATCTGTGTTTTTTTGGAAATCAGCAGTTCAGTTCAAGGTCAGAAGAGGTAGCTCAAACCCTTCATGGATACACCAGAGTCCAGTTTGGTAGAGTTGGGATAGGAAACAGGAATCAGCAGTGGTGATAGCAGAGACAGTCAGGACTAACCCTCAGCACCAGGCAGCAGGAGGGATCAGTGGGAATGCCAGAAGTTCTTGGTTGTGCCTCTCTCAGGGAACTGAAGATTGATGAAGCCTGGAGACCAACAAGCATTGTACAGCTAGCTCTATAAGCAAGCCTAGCTCAGCTTCCGCCGTTGTTGAGTCCTTTTTATACTCCTGCCAAATATCACATTGTCCTCCACGTGCTTTGCCTTAGCATGTGTATCTGTCTTAGCTGGTATCACTCTGCCAATCAGCCCGAGTCTGCTGAAATGGCAAGAAACTGTGGCACACTACCAGAAGTTTTGCAGTGCATTTCTCTCTGTGAAGTCCCAACAAACAGAGCTCAACTACACAATGTAAGGTGGACCTGTACATGCATGTCATTATTGAAGAATCCTTCATCATGTGTTCTTTCATGTGTTTGCTTTAGCAGAACATCATTTATTCTCTGTCTGCTTCAGCCAAATATTCCTTCATGTGTTTGCCCCAGAAAAAGACCAACTAACTGGCTTTCAGAGGAACGCTTGAGTTTTCACTTCACAAAGCCCAACCAATCCCAGTTTTTCTGCGTGTATATCTGTATGTCTCTTTTTTCTTCATTCTTTCATTCCCTGGGTCAGGTCAAGTTCAAAGGTGTGGTAGTGTGATACAGAGGTGTTCCAATTTTTCCTGGACATTTAGCATAAAACTGGTAAACAAGGGCTTTCTATCCCATAACCACTGTCCAACCATAGCAGTCAGAAAATTAATTAGAGGCAATTCTACTAATATTTAGATCCCTTTAATTTTACTCATTGCCTCAAGAACATGGTCAAAGACTGATTGCATAACATAACATTTATCTTTTTGTTACTTCAGTCTCTCTAAAAATAAAAACCTTTATTAATTTTATGTGGAAGTGTGTGTGTGTGTGTGTGTGTGTGTGTGTGTGTGTGTGTGTGTGTCTATCACATGTGTGAATAATCCTGGAAAGCTAAGAAGAGGCCATCAGATTTCATGGAACTTGAGTTGTAGAGAACTGTAAGCCACTATGTTGGTTCTGGGAACCAAACCTAGGTTCTCTTCAAGAGCACGGTTCTTCCCTGAGCCATCTCTTTGGCTTGTTTTGTTCCTTTTTAACCTGGGACAATTTCCCAGTCTTCTGCTAACTGTCAAGACTGTCACTATTTTTTTCTGACAGCTTTTTTTTTTTTTTTGGGTGTACCAGCTTTGAGTTGGGGTTAATAGAATGTCTTCTTATAGTAGACTCAGATTATTCATCTTTAATAGGGGGAGATTACAGATGAAGCTGGACTTGTGTGATTAGGTGATAATGATTTCAGTGTTCGAATACTGGAGATGGTAACTGTGACTGCTTAGCTTACTTGGTGTTTTCAGGCTTCTCTTATATTCGCAATAATAATTTGTAATAAATAGGTGCATGAGAGTATGCACGTATGTACAGTGGAATTACTCATTCTTATTCAAACTTAATGTATCTATCTATATATTTCTAAACTAAAATAAAACTTATGAATGCCTATTTTATAAATTGGTTATGATATGATGGTATGATTATTGGTTTTGATGTTCCAAATTGTTCCAAATTTGACCAATGGGAATCTCTTAAGGCAGCTTCTATATTCATTTAAACTGTCGTCGTTATTTAAGCACTTCTTGCTTTTCCGACACAAGATATCCTGGGTTTATTTTCTGCTTTTGATTCTCTGATTTGGGGATTGGTCATTTCTCTGAGGATCCTTGTTTGCTTTTAATAGAGAATGGATTTTAGACACCAGGACCTGAGCTTTAAGTATGCAGATTGTTGAATAGTTGTCATTGCCTCAAAGTCCTTTTAGTGAACAGAGCTGGGGCATGGAGGGATGCATGTACGCATACACATGTACATTTATTTATCCATGTCTGTGAGCTAACGATTATGATTTATTAGTACTATTTTCAACCCCAACTCAGTGTCACAAAGATATGTTTTAATTACTTCCCTTTCCAGAGGTGTAACTTTCTTTCCTTCTTTGCTTTTTCCCCCCTCCCTCCCCTCCTCTCCCCCCTCTCCCCTCTTCTCTCCTCTCCTCTGCTCTCCTCTCCTTCCTTCCCCTCCCCTCCTCTCCCTTTCTCTTTCCTTTTCTTTCCCCTTTTTAAGTAGTAAGGATCCAGACTTCATTATGCACTAACAACATAAATGATTGAACATTATTTTACATGCAACCAGTCTTTTTCTGTTGTTGCTAGTGAACTCCGACATAGACACACCCGTCCTGTCTGGTAATAGGTGCCACACTGTTTACTTTCATGAAGCTGCAACCTGAGAATCATTGACTACGAGGAATTGTTTATGTTAATGTATAGTTTCAGAGATTGCAGGTCATAATCTTTGGCTGTGTTGATCCTGAGCTCACGGTAGGGTAGAATATTATGAGTAGGAACATGTTTTTCACCCCATGGTGAATTGAAAGGGACTAGCATTTAGATATAAACTTCAAAGGCTTCTTCCCACTAACTCCCATCTTACAACCTAGCCTTACCCAGATCTAGCCCTTCCAAGCCAGATCTTAGTTCTCATCACTGTACAAAATAATGCCACTAATTGAGAACAAGAGTTATAATGTATGGAGCTGTTTCATATTCAAAATATGACCTATGTCCTAGATAGTATTTCCTTTTCCCTCACTGGGAAGAGACCTCCTTACTGCATTGTAGCTCAGTGTCCCTTACCTCTTTGTGCTATGTATGGTGTTGCAGATTATGAAATCTCAGGGAGGCTCCCATTCTCCCCACTGCTTCTCTTCAACTGCTATGTCCTGCATGTACATAGGCTGATGATGCTTGAACTCTGGACTGCATCTACTTCTGCTTTCTCTCCTTCTTTCTCCTCTTGCAATCTTTGGATAGATTCAGGAAGGAAGAGAGGCAAGTGGAAAAGACAAATTCACAGCAAACTTTCTTGAAATCTCCTATACACCAGCAATATTAGTAATGTTGACACTTCTATTTGCAGATTGAAAAATATTTATATTCGTGCTCAAGATCCCAGCATGGGCACCACATTCATTAAGGTTTTCTATCTCCAAATTCCAAATATTCTACCACTATGATTCTTGACTTACTGTAGCATGAATTAGGATAGCAGGTTTCTAAGCAGTAGGTCTTTCAAAATCTGTCTTTGAAGTTCTTTGCTCTGGATCATATTGTATCGTAGTAGATGTTCGAAGTCCATCAAAAGACATGTTAAAGGGATAATTCTTACATAAAGTAGGGAGTAACATAGGACCATGAAGTTCCCTTGAAAATTGTAACTATTGAGTTGGGTGGTCTACCCAGAGAAAAGGCAAGCACCCTGTTAGGAGAAGGTACCAAGGAGACAGCTCAGTGTAGAATGTGTTTGTTATATAAACAGGAGGACTTGAATTCAGGTCTTCAGTTTCTATATAAAAGCTGGGGCAGTGGAGCACATCTGTGACTCTAGTGCTGGGAAGGGTAAGGCAGAGACATTTGAATGGAGCTCAATTTCTTACTAATCCAATAGGTGACTTTCAGGTTCAGTGACAGACCTGTGTTCACACACACACACACACACACACACACACACACACACGAGTTTCATATTGTTACTTTGGTCTCCTCTTCTTCCTCCCCTTCCTCTTCCTCATCTCTTGTTTTTCTTTTGCTGGTACATGTCTCTGGCTATCATCTGGAGGCACTGAAGGAATGTTCCTTATTTATTTCAAGTTTATCTTTAATTTTTTATGTTTTGATATCGTAACACAATTATAGAATTTCCTAATTTCATTTCCTCCCCCCCAAACCCTTCCATGTACCCTCCTTATTCTCTTTCAAATTCATGGCCTTTATTTTCATTAATTGTTGTTATATAAATATGTATTCCTAAACACACCAATACAACTGACCCAGTCTGTATAATGTTACTTGTCTGAATGTTTTCAGGATTGACCATTTGGCATTAGATAAACAATTGGAATGCTCTTCCCTGGGAAAGACTATTTCTCCCAATGTCAGGATTGCTCAGTTGCCTGTAGTTCTTTGGGTGGCTTCAGGCCTTGTGGGCTTTTGATATCCACCTTAGAATGTCTATTGTTGTTGTCCTTGTTCAGCAAATGCTAAGGCAGTCATGCCAGTGAGAATTTACGTGTGGCTCCTGACATTCTTTTTTCAGCAAAGAGCTCCTAAAACATTACAGGCTATTACCATTGTCCTTGGTTGCCCCCAACATGTAGAAGGCTAAGTCCTTAGAGTGAAGAAAGTATGCACTTCCCACATAGGCCCCAGAGACCCTGAAGTAGAACTTAACCTGAATGCTTCCTCCTCCATGAGGACTAGCATACCAGAAGATGCCATGGAAACTTCCCAGCTATGACCGCTGTGAACCACAGCAATGATAACCATGCCATGGCACCCTAACGGTGTAACTGTGCCATGCATACCTACTCAGTGGTATCAGACAGCTCTCTAATTGGACATAAGAGACATTCAGCTAGAAGGAAATCAGGCCTCATAATGGAAGCCTAGCCAACTACCCATGAACTATTATAGAAAACCAAAACCAATTAAAATGCAGAGTTGTGGAACCCAGTCCCAAAGGACACATCTGTAGTACAACTCCAGGATCATTGCAATTGCCCTTGGTTGCCCCCATCTTTCTATCTACCCTTCATGTTCTCTCTGACTCTTATTTTGGTTTTTTTGTTTGTTTGTTTCTTTTCGGAGCTGAGGACCGAACCCAGGGCCTTGTGCTTGCTAGGCAAGCACTCTAACCACTGAGCTAAATCCCAAACCCTCTCTCTGACTCTTAAAACAGCAACCATTACCACCACCACCACCACCACTACCATCACCACCATCACCACCACCACCACCACCACCACCACCACCATCACCACTACCACCACTACCACCACCACCACCATCACCATCACCACCACCACAACAACAACAACAATGATTTTAGTTTGTGTTGGCCAACTACACCTGAGCATAATGTCTACTATGGAGTGTGGTTGATATATTCAGTTGTACTCAGTGCCGGCTAGCTTTATGTCAACTCGATATAAACTAGAGTCATTTGAAAGCAGGGACCTCAGTTGAAAATATGCCTCCATGAGATCTGGCTAGAAAGCAATTTTTTTAATATTAATGATTGATGAGGGACAGCCCAGCCCATTGTGGATGGTGCCATCCCTGGGCTTCTATAAGAAGGTAGGCTGAGCAAGCCATGAGGAGCAAGCCAGTAAACAGCATTCCTCCATGGCTTCTGCAACAGTTCCTGTCACTAGGTTCTTGCTCTGTTTGAGTTTCTGTCCTGAATTTCTTTAGTGATAAACAGTGATGTGGAAGCTTAAGTCAAACAACACTTTCCTCCACAAGATGAATTTAGATATGGTGCTTCATCACAGAAACATAACTCCAAGATGAAGAAAATGGATTTTCTCCTCTCCCAGAAACTGTCAGTTGTAAGTAGCTCCTTGACTAGAGGAGGAGTTTCATGCCCACCTCCCCTTCTCCATACATTGAGAGTTTTGTCCAGCTTATGATTATATAGGTCCTGTGTATTCTAAGATAATCTGTGTGAATTCATGTGTGTATCTGCCCTGCTGTGTCTGGAAAATACTGGTTTTTTGAAGTGCTTCACCACTCCTGTCCTTTGTAATCTTTCTACCCCCTTTTTTCAATATCGTGAACTTTGAGGGGGGAGAGGTGTGACAGAGACGTCCCATTTATGGCTGATTTCAAAGTCTCATTCCCTGCCATCATGTTCCCATGTTAAACTTCTGAACTGAAAACCCCAAATAAACTCTTCTTTCTATAAATTGCCTTGGTCATGGTGCCTAATCACAGCAGTAATGAAAGAAGACGTCGAGTCTGGCTTATTTACTCTAATGTCATGACGTCCAGTTGTATTTTTGTAAAATGCCATTATTTCATTTGGAGACACTGCAGTTTTATATAAAGAATCTACACAGATTGTTCTTAATGTGTGAGGTTTAGGTCATTCATGTTCATTCATCGGTTTACAAGATGATGTATGCCATTAATGGGCTAATGACTCTAGGACTATAAAATTCTGAATGGGGAAAGCAGTCCATGCTGACATTCCTGAATGCATGTATTAGATTAAACTCTATTTTGATGAATTTTCACTGGACCAAGTGTTCCAGCCAGCCTTGTATATTGCCCCCTCCATAAGCTTAATAGTTTATATAATGATGAGTAATTGGTAGTCACACACCATTTTTGTGGCTTCAAAGACCTTTGCTTTGCTGTAAGTGGCAATTACATTTTCTTAATCAATTTGAAGCCCATTCAGGGTTCACTGCACCTCTACTGACTGTAGGCTATCACAATAGAGATGTAAAAGGCATACTTATGGGAGCATTCAACCAATAAACTCAGGCAGATAGCTCATTTCCATTTGTAAGTCCAAATGATGCTATTTAGATGGCTTATCAAATACATTCAAATCTGTAAGTTAAAGGATAATAGTCATTTATTATGAATGGGTAGGACTGAAGGGCAAGGACAGTACTGTCTGCATCTCTACCTCAAGGCATCTCTCACGAATGATGGCAGAACATAAGGGCTCAATAAGATCCTCGATGAGTACACACAGCAATGATATAGTGTGATAACCAATCTTACTCTGTGAATATCAGAAGCAGTGTATTTCGATTTGTCATGTAAAATGAACTTATATTTCCAATGAATTGAATTCAGGCGTGCATTTAAGTGGCTGCTGTGAGGGAAACTTGGTTGTAATATGAATGCTACTTTAATGTTGAGTTTTGATTTTACTGGGTTGTTGGGAATGTGAACAGAATCCACAGCGAAGAGGGCCACAAGATAGGAGGTTTCTGTATGGGACTAGCGTGGCAGTGACCTGTCAATGGCACTAGATGGATGGCCACTGATGGGGCTAGCCATGGAGGTGGAGAGATCATTGGGGACAGAGAGTTGCAGGAAGTAGTGTGGCATGGTGCCCGATGTCCCGCTTCCATTATTCATTATTTACTACTACACAAGGTGACTTAAGATGCACAGATTCCTTAAGGGCTTGTGCATATGGACTTCAGTTTTATAGGCATGACAGAGGATCATAGGGCTAACACATGGGCAGTTAGCATAATGTTACGTAATCTAGAGATGTCAATCACCTATGCCAATCAAAGAAAAACCCACCTCTTTCAGGAGCCGCCTACTTTTCCCTTTATAAGGAAAAGCTCCTGGGTGGGGAGATGAAAGGCTCTTGAGCCACATGTTTGTTTGAGTCTGCCCCTGCTCTGGGGAGTGTTCTTTTTTCTTTTATTTCGACTCTACTTAAACCCACACATTTACTACTGCATTTCTATGTCTCGCTCAAGTCTGAGACACATAGAGCCTGGAAATAATATGCTGGGAGAGCCTTGAGATCTCACTGTGATAACACACCTGCCTTCCTGCCATTCCTGATTCCTCTTCTCCTGTCACCTTCTCCCTTTCACAGTCTCCTGAAAATGGGCACCAACATCACATGAGTTTGATAATCTTTTAATCTGATTTGAGGAGAAGGGAGGCTGGGCAATTTTCCAGCTGTAGAGCAAGGACAGCTCAGCTATGCTACAAATGAAGCCTCCTAAAGCTGACATCTGGCTGAGCGAGCACTGCTTGTGAGCCAGGCATCCCTCTCCAGTACATTTCCCTTTTTATTTATTCTTCTCTCATATATTACATCCTGATTGCAGTTTTCCCTCTTTCCCCTCTTCAAAGTCTCCCCCAACTCCCCTTTCCTAGATATGCTCTCATTTTACCTCTTCTCAGAAAAGAGCAGGTCTTCTAGTGACATCAACCAAATATGGCTTAACACTACAATAAGACCAAGCAAATATTCTCCCATCAAGGTGGGAGAAGACAACCCAGTAAGAGAAAAAGGGTCTTAAAGGCAGGCAAAAGAGTTAGAGACAACCTTCTCCCACTATTAGGAATTTCACAAGAACACCGTGCTACACAATAATAACATATATTCAGAGGAACTAGATCAGAACCCCACATTCTCTCTGATCTCTGTGAGCCCACTCGAGTCCAGTCAGTTGATTTTCTGGGTCATGTTCTTGTGATGTCTTAGCTAATATTGTCTGTGGACTCTGCATCTGCTCCAGTCAGTTGCTGGATGAATTCTCTCTGGTCTCTCTGATGAAGATTATGCTGGGTTCTGGTCCCAGTACATCATGCAGGCATGACAAACTAGGTTTGAGGATTTGTGGCTCGATTGGTGTTCCAATCCCTTCACTTGAGGCTTTACCTGGCTATAGGGGATGGCCATGTTAAGCTCCATGTTCCCCATAACTAGGAGTCTTTGTTAGTGTCACTTGTCATCCTTGTAGATTCCATAGAGTTCCCATTGTCCTAATATATTTTTTAACTCTAAGATGCTGACTGATTACACATGCACACAATAGTCAAAGCTATTTAATCACGGGCTCAGACATGAGTACCTACGTTCTGGAGATATTTATGAATTGTCTTTCAACCTGTCAACCCTGTGTCCAAGGCTGGGACATAGGAATGTGTACATGACATGATTTTAGGAGAAAGTGGAAGATATGTGTAAAAGATAGTCATGCTCTGGCTGAACCTGTGTGATATTTTGGATGCAATGTGCACTTTGAGACCCAGAGGAGGGACCAAGTAATCCAAAGTAGGAAGAAAGCTATTAGGAAGAGCTTCACAGAGGAAATACTAATGTTTTAACTATGTTGAATGAATGAAGTTTCTGGAAGCCAAAGGGATGATGCACTGGCTGTATAAAGAAGTTAATATGTGGATAGAAAGGCAGGTTTGAAAAGGAATGGTAAGATCAGTGAGCACTAAGTAAATCAGTCAGCAAATGGGGGGGTGTCATTATCAGTTTGCTTCCCATAACCTTTTAGAGATAAACAGCACTTTCTGTGCATAGCTCCTTATAACCACCAGGAAATAGGGTTTTATAACCACCAGGAAGTAGTGTTTTATATGCAGATCCCTCCTGGAGATGGCCTTCTAAAATTTCTACCTGCACTCTTCAGAGGTTAAAAGCAAGCTCTTTGAGACCAGATAGACTTAGTTTTAAAATCCAGTTTAAAAGCACCATAAGTATATGAGCTTAGGCAGATATGTGTCTCTTCTTTATTTCTCAGAATTCTTATTTGTAAATTATAATAGGTTCCTTGTTTTGTATCAGTGAATTCTTGTCTCCAGACCTATTCATTAAAGTCTAGACCCCATTATTGTGTACTAAAAGTTAGAGTCTCTGGGAGGCAATTTAGCCTTGAGAGTGGAGAGGTGGTCTCAGAAGAAGCTGTGGAGATTAGCATTCTTTCCCACAAATGTACAAGAAGACAAGACGGAAGCCATTGTGTATGACTTGGAACAGTATCCATCCAGATAGTAAATATGTGGTCACCTTGTTCTTAGTCTGCTCAGCTTTTAGAAATTTGCAGCAGAAATAAATACCTGCTGCTTAAAAATGTGTTGCTTGAAGTTTATGGTATGTTTATGAAGCATCCTGAATTGACTAGAAGAAAGGTTGGACCAGCCCAACTCTGTAAAATAATCATAGCTATTCTAGGGCACGCAGGACTCATGCTACCCAATTGTTACACACATGGAAGACAAGGCTTCCAAAATGCCCCATCGTTTCAAAGCTCAACTCATTCATCAAAGGGGTAAAATTACTTGACATAATAGGTACATAGATTTGAGTGTGGATTGTTTATAGGGATTTTATAAACATAGCCTTCTTTGTTAAAAAAATATTTTTTGAGGAAAAACCAGATGGAATGAAACAAAACCAACTTTCTTGACTAAAGGATTTTACAAACCCTAACAGGGTAATATTTTGACTCTAATGAATAATGACATTATTACGAATTTTCCAAATTTACTGGGTCAGGAAACCTTGTCTCTTCAGGGAACCTCTATTACTCTCCTCCAGAATGGCAGTGTTTCACAGAACATGGCTTGGAAACTGATTTAGTGTATTTCCAAGACTTCCTTTGTTGTCAGCACATGAACTGAATTCTAAATGCCCTCTTCGGATCTTAGGAGTCAATCTTTTCTTACTTAGGAAGTGACACAGAGAATGCACTGGACAAATTGTGTTTGTCTCAAGATAATGATCTCTGCTTGTGTCTGAGAAAAACACTTCTGATTTTTCCCATTAGTCTATTGTGACTCTATTAACAATCCTGATTTCCTCTCATCTGGAAAAGAAAGCAATATTTCAAGATGGGTTAATAGAGTTATAATAGATTAATAAGAAAATAAGAACTATGACTGAATCATTTTTATCATTTTTATTAAGTGTTATGTCTTAGGCTGAGTGGTTGTCCCCTAAAGGGGACATCTATATCACTTCCTTTCCAGGGCCCAGGTAATATTGTGGAAGAATTGGTGCCGTATTTTAAGGGCAGGTGGGTGGGGAGGAATGGGAGGAAACTGCCTTCTGGTATGACTGCTGTAGACACAATGGCCCAGAAGCTGCAGTTACCTGCACAAGAGTTGACCATACAAAATGAACACAAAAGCAGTTGTGGTAGTCAGGAAGGAGAAGGGATGGGAAGGGATGAGAGAGGATGATGGGGATTGGGAGTAGTCATGATAGATTGCATAGATGTCAGAAGTCAGTAAAAGGAGAAATAGAAAAAAATAGTCTGTCTCAGAAGTAAAATACCCAAATATTATTTCAGATTTGTTTGTGAACATGAGACTTGTTATTTATCCTAGCGTTTCCATCGTAGTTTCCAAGTTGTAAGTCTTCTGAACATTTCAGGATTCTTTACCATATTTAAATGTTAAACGTGGATTCATCATTGAATTGAGAAGTGTGATTAAAAGTCTTGAAGAGTCAAAATTTCTCAATTGTGGTATGTTTGGAATGGTAAAGCCCCAAAGAGCAGAGCGTATATTAATATTAATGGTGGATAAAATATGTTTATCTATTTGTGGATTTTGATCTGTTTCTCTTTTGCTTCTGCAAAAGATTTGGGAGTTTTCAAATGAGATTCCTTTAAACACAAAAAGAGAACAGCCAAGCACATAGCTGGGGAGAAATAAATGTGACAATATATAAGTTAATATTATAGTAATCAAAAAATTAAATTGCATGTAGGCTGCCCTGCACCCCCGGGAAAACAAAATGGGGGCTAAGTAAGATGGAGCATTGTAGAATATGACATTAACTCTTGAATCATCCAAGCTAATTTCTTTGATTTAATATGATGAGAATTTATTGCCCTCTAGTGAAATAACTGGGTCTAGGGATAAAATTAACAATTATCAGAAGAATTAAAAATTCATCATATACTTAATTAGGCTTTCATCGTTTTCAAGGGGCAG